>NW_027109437.1:493449-500261 GCF_000696795.3 Halyomorpha halys
TGTATCAGATTCATTCATCACTATTACCTATTGCCCAAAACTGTGTGGCAGATTGTAATATCTATCAATAAATTAATCTTAAAATTAAAAAAAAAGAAGTAAACATGAAGTTTTTGAAGGAAAGGTTATAAAACAAGTTGCTCAGAAAATCCGCTAGGAGCTCTTATGCATTTAACATGACAAAATAAGGCTGCTCATAATCCTATACTTATGAATAACATTTAACATGGTAAAACATTTTACATTCAACACATGCTCAATACTCTTAGTAAGTTTAGTAAACATTTTGGAGTGTCTGGTTCCAAACGTAGTAGGTTCGAATCCCACCTGGGTCGATATACCTGTACATAAGTAGATTGAAGCGGGGTTGTACATGCCTTCTGTGGAATACTTAAAGCCTCTATCCACCTTCTCTCACCTTCCACCCCCAATACCCCATCATAATTCAAAATATAACCTGCTGATTATCTGAGTACCCTAGATTTTTAATTCCTTTGCTATATAGAGCAATAAGATACGCGGTATAGTAGATGGCGTGGCGACAGGAAGAGATAGAATCCCCGCTCAAAGGAAGACCTATTCTGGAAGGAGACGAACCGCGTGTGAGATGAAGTTGTAGAGTGAGGGGCTGTAATAGAGCAAGTTCTAATGGGACTCATATCACTCGCACGACAATACACAGTACCCACCCTTTGCTCTTCCACTCTGTCTCTTATCGAACATGACCTACATACGTTTCCAAAACTAATCTCTCCCAGAACATTGCCAATTTTATTCTGTCAAAGTCTGTATGTCAGGTAGTGAATAGTTAATGAATATAACGTGAAAATGTTATAATTAAAGTTATATCTTATAAAAAGTTATTATTAAAATTTGTATTTATTAGACAAGCTACTAAAATATGTATAAAAAAATGGAGGATTCAAAGGGATTGCTACCACCCCTTAAGGCTAAATGTACCGTTTCATTGGACGAACCAGAATTTACTTTTCTATTTTCTCCTAAACGGATGGTCCGATTTTGGATATGTAAAGTGCATTTTGTGTTTTTTGAATATAGAAGTTACTGAAATTAGGTTAAAATAAGATCAATCGAATAATAAGGAACATAAGATGGAAAAATATGAGTTAACGATAAATTTTTAAAAATGTGGCCTTATAGGCACTTGCAGAACCGTTCACTGAAGCCAGTGAGACATTCCTTGAAATTATACAGCGATCGCGAGGAGAAAAATACGTTTTTGTTGACAAATGGAAGGAGTTTGAGGTGGTACCGGCTGGAACGAAACGGCAACTAAAAGCTGCTAAAACTAACTTTCTCATAGCAATACCTAAATTTGATAACAGTCTAAATAAATTTGTATTGGTATTCTGCTATTATTTATTTCTACACTAATATTAAAAATTTATATTATTTTTTTTTCTCTTAGATCCTATCTAATTAGTATTAATAATGACTATTAGTACTTCCTGATTTCTGACATTTTAGCTTATTGTTTGTTTTTACTTATTTAATAATTTTTATTGGATATTATGATTCATTTTTTTTATTTTTCTAAATATGAGAAAAATAATCTAAAAAAATATAGTAATTACAATGGTAAATTATGATAAATTTAGCAATGGAATATTTTTCCAAGGAAATCATAATTTACCTAAAGGAAAAATTTAAAAACTTCATTTTTAAAATTTAAATTATTTTATATATGTATATACAGTTGACCGTAAAAATTGATATATAAGAATATGGCCAGGGTTGCGGTCAAAAGCGAAACAAAAATAGTTTACAACTATTTATTTTCCGACGTTTCGCCCCACTTTGCAGGGCTTCATCAGGGCTGTTCAAAGGAATCGGTTGAACAAAGTCATAATATATTTTTATAACAATAATTATGATATATTTTTAATTGTTGTATCCTGACCGATTAATGATACAGATGTTTTTAGACAGAGATGAATGAATCATTGACTAATTTACTTGGGGAAGTTGGCCTTTAGTTTGATGTTAGCAACTGTAAATCAGAAGGATTAAGGCTGAACCTCCTGCTGAAGACATCTCCTAGACAACCCTTCTTGGCCAACGGCCATCGGACCTGCCCCTCTAGCAATATTACTATCTATTACTCTCAGCCCTCCTCCGCAGTCCATAATTATTATAGTTATTATAAGCTTATATTAATACAAGAAGGAACTATTAAAAACAATATTTATTAATTTATAATCTTAACACCTTCTTTTATTGTTTAAATAAATACAATTTTATCCACTTTAGTCTTAAAACATTTTTATTCCATTAAAAGTCCGACGTTTCGGCCAATTCGGCCATCCTCCAGAAAGATCTTAATACAATTTGAGAACCAAATCATTTAAAAAACTACTTCATCCAGACTATTCTGCCCGGGTCATTTCTATCAGTCTGAAGTTATTTATCACAGTCAACAGTAAAATTTATCACAACCTTTACAATGATAAATTTTACTTTTGATTGTGATAAATAATTTTAATTGACTAATTAGGGTATATAGAGGACTGGTAGAAACTTTTCTCTTATTTTTATATAATTTTGACCCTACCTTAATTTACCTTTTTGTATCTTATTATCCTGTTATATATTTTTAGTTGTTTTTGTATCTTTTTAGCCCTGATGAAGCTCTACAAAGTGGGGCGAAACTTCGGCAAATAAATAGTTGTTAACTATTTTTTGTTTTCTTTTGTCATCTTCTATAATTATCTCATATTTATAGAAGATATATTTATAAAATCAGTAATTGCTAAAGTGAACCACAAAATTTGGAGGTAAACTTTTCTGGTGCCGCAGATAATTATTAATTTTGCTAGAAATTCCACTAATCATAGTTGAAACTGTGATGGTGTAACCGGCCGTTAGAAATTTGAAAATGTATGCCTTAAAATATTAACCAACCCAGTAATGGGCTGATAAAAACAATATATATTACTAAAATGATCTATTAATTAACTGACATTATAATCATTTGTTTATTATTAATTACTATGTCAGATAATATATTTTTGTGATAATTAATAGTAAATTTATATACTTTTTTTTATCATTTCATTACGGTATATTTTTTTTTTATTTTTGTAACTTAAATTTCTTGCCATTTCTAAATTATGATTATTTATATACTTATAAATATAGAGTGAATGAGCTCTATGATACCAATTATCATTGTCTATAAATATGACAAAAAGCATTTTTTTTTTTAAATTATGATTTACGTTAGTTTGCTTATATGGATGTCCCTTTATGGCGCCCCCATTATATTTGTTTTATTTACAAGTTACTTTTATACTCACACACCTATAATGTTTATTCAGTATCTTTTTATTGTAGCCCAGATGAAGACATGCAGAGTGGGCGAGACATAGGTCATTAATAAATAGTTTAAAGTTATTTTTGTTTGTTTTCACCATAACCCGCACCATGTCTCAACTCACATTTGGTCAACCATCTACATATCCTTACACAAGGTTTATTTTCTAAACTAAACATTCTATTATATAAAAAGACAGCCTGTCCATCCTTTGTAACCACTCATATTTCTTGTTCAATAAAAAATAATAAATAATAAATAATTGATAATTTATTACGGTAACTATGGAAATAATAAACCGAACAATGAAATAGATGAAGGGGTTTTTGTTTTTAAACTAAATTTTTATTTTTTTTCCATAGTTACGCTATTATACCTACTACAGCATAAGTCAACAAATGTCCATCATATTTAAATAATTAATAAGATCAATAACAAGTCCCAAAGAACCCGAACAAAAATCTTTCAAAATAATTAAGGGGACTACGCCCTCAATAGGGTTATTTATGATGATTTAACACATGTTTTAATGTTATAAGTTTAGGATTATGAGCCTTTGATCGAGTCTGGCACCCAGGACTGCTATACAAGATCCGTAAATTCCTACCCCCTACATACTTCTTCATTATCCGTTCTTATCTCTCCGACAGATTATTTCAAGTAAATTACAACGACGCTTATTCATACCTATTCCGTCAGTCTGCTGGTGTACCTCAGGGTAGTATCTTTGGTCCTATCCTTTATACAGCTTTCACAGCTGACATTCCAACCCATCCTAACACAATCGCTAAGGTCGTATTTTCCCTGCAGTTTGCCTTATATACAACATTTACTAGAAAAACGGTCTAAATTGCCAATCCATTACAAAAGACTAATCTAAATGACTATTATAAGGCGTATCTGGACATGCGTAGTTGAGCTTTGGGGCTCCACTAAACCATCAAATTCCTCCAGAATCCAATCCTTACAGTCCAAAATCCTTCGTAAAATTCTTAATGCTTCTTACTTTGTCACAAATCAAGTCATCCATCAGGAGCTCAATATTCCATATGTTGCCGATTTGGCCAGAACCAGATACCGTTTCTTCCATAATAAACTTTTCAACCACCCAAATCCACTTGTTTCTAACCTGGCTTCTCCTTCATTACCTAATATTCCTGGCGTCTGAAAAGAAGATGGCCTCGAGATCTTCTTCTCTAGAAATGTTATTGGAGTTGAATCAGTGGGTAGATTTTCCATATGCTTTTTTCTTGTTACTATGTCACCTACAGCAAATTTACTTGTTGTATATATGTGTATACAGTTGTAAATATCAATAAATGAATTATTAAAAAAAAAAAAAGGATTATGAGCCGCCCTATTTAAAGTTATGTTAAATGGATTAGAGCTCCTAGCGGATTTTCTGAGCAACTTGTTTTATAACCCTTCCTTCCAAAACTTCATGTTATTGTTTACTTCTAGGTTTTGAATAAAGTGATTTATTACAAAATGCCTAAAGTAAGTGAAAAGTAGAAGTTGTGTGAAATTTTGGCAACTGAGTGCCTTGTTAATCTTCTTACTTGTGAGGAAGAGAATCAAGATGAGCTAATTGACAACTGTCATTACATTATTATTATTGTCATCTATTGCTTTATTAGCTATCAAAAACAATAAGAACAGAATGCAAACACAAACTATGAGCAAGTAACCAGCAGACCTAGTAACAGACTCTCAAACATGTTATATGTTATATCGTTTTAACATGGTAAAAGAAGGACATATTTCTCCATCTAATATAAGTTTTTCCATTTAACACGCTTTAACATGTTAAACTAAAGATCATGAATAATCCAAATGTAATATTACACACACTCGTTGCTCTATGAAACGTTTGTACCGGATTATAATAACGAAAGTAGAGACAATTGATACCAAATCTTACAAAAACCAATAAATAAATATTTTAAAAAAATATAACAAATATACAATTTTTTATTGCACAATAATTATCAGGAGATCAGTCATAAAAAAGGATTTAACACTACAACTGTGCCAGCGAAAGGCTAAAATAATGGTTTTATTGCTATTTCACTGTAGTCTTCAAAATAGGGATTTTTTCTGCAGTATTGCAACATCCATCTTTAAATAATAAGGTTTCCCTTGAGCAATCATAAATAATTATCTTGATCTGAAAAAAATTTTATTATTTTTTTCTTATATAATTTATTAAATTTAACTTAGATCGATGAGTTAGTACTATAACGATTACTAATTTATAACGATTACTATTGACATACACAGTTACTAAGAAATATTCCAGAAACATCATATAATTCTAGTTTGGATTGTATGTATGTATATTGATATGTATCGAGGTATTAACAATTATTAATATTATAAAAGTCTTTGCTATATGTCTTGTCCATACCTGTCAAAAAAGGGCACTTCGCAGGTGGAAAGGACCTTTCTGAGAAAATCTATAAAAAACAAGTATTACCTGCTATCTTTGTCGGTAGGCAGGTCAATTATAGATTGTAAACAAAACACTTTAGTGTCAGCCCCTTGTAATGTATTCTTCTTGGGCGTGGCTAGTAATAGCCAGTGAGGAAATAAGATTACCAAAATGCGACGCCCCTTTTTGGAACAAGTGTGGGTAGAAGTAAAGAACAGAACACATCAAGAAGCACAGAACACAGAATTAAACAGACCGCAGAGAGGGCAAGATGCATTTTGACCAGACGAAGTTCTAAAGGGGCGTCTACCTGTTGGCCAAGCCATGGCGAACTCATACGCGAGCATGTATCTTCTCCTCTAGAAGTTATTGGAGTTCTGTCAATGTGTAGATTCTCCACATGTTTGTATCATGTCACTATCTCACCTACAGAAAATTTACTTGTTGGATATATGTTATATAGTTGTAAATAACAATAAATAAATGATTAAAAAAATTATTTAATCTCATTTAATTTTCTTGTAATAAAAATAATATAATTCCAGTGTAATGGCTGAAACCACTTGTACGTCCGTCATGCTTGCCTCTCTGAAAAACACGGACATGTGGATGATCCGCTTGGACGGTTCCTTTGTTTACCGAGCATTTGTACAAGCCTCCAATTCGTGGCGAGCGGCCAACATGTAGAAGCCCTTAAGAAGGGCTATGAGACCTTAACAAGACGACACCCACGCTACTACAACCTACAGCATGAATCACCAAACTCAGAAGTCATTCAGATTAGGTAATAAGTCATAATGTAATTCATATTTTATGGCAACCAATTATCTAGATCATTTCAATAATTTTATAATTTCTTTTAACCTTATCAATTTAAATAAATACTTAGTTCCTTGATGTAGTTTATATACTATTATATTAACCAATACCACCCTTTGTTATATTATGTAATGAATGGTTACAATATTTTATAAATATAAAAGTCTTTATAATGAGGTGTAGATAGGTGACCGTAGATTACTGATTGGAGAAGATGGTGGGGGGGGG
>NW_027109437.1:501261-527507 GCF_000696795.3 Halyomorpha halys
ATTCCTTCCATAATAAACTCCCTAACCACCCAAACCCACTAGTTTCTAACCTTGCTTCCTCTTCCATTCCTGGCAATCCTCCGAGGTGCCTGAAAAGAAGATGGCCTCGTGACTTTAAATTGTAAACTGTTTTTAGAGTTCTACTACTGAGTAGTTTCTCTACATACTGTATCATATCATTATGTCATTATGATCAAATTTACTTGTTTCATTTTTTATACAGTTGTAAATATCAATAAATAAATAAATAAAAAAAAAATATAAAAATAAGACTCTTGCATTCCAGATAAGTTATTCATAACAAAGATAGATAGTTCTAGTGCTGAAGAACATAGATGAGAATCCTAGCCAGAGTCGAGATGATTCTGAGACTGTATTCAAAGTTGATTTTATTGCGACCCTGTGACGGAGCATGTTGTGACCCAGTTCCAGCTGTTCCACTGCCATTTGTATTATTACGGCAAGAGGCACACATGGCACATAAATCACAAACTCTTATTTTATTCACTGTTACTTGTCCTGAACAGTTCCCATCTTGGCTAAACGTCAGGCTACAGTACAATGTGACTGATTAGACAGTTAAGCATATTTGTAAAATTAGGATTGTTCTTAGATGGCAGTTAACGAATTGTAATTTTAATTTATATATCGACATTAACAACTGTATTTACATAAAAATACATCTAGTAAATTTGATGTTGGATTATAAGTTATGATAGAGGCTTGTAGAGAATCTAGCCATTAGTAGCATTTGTACATTAGAAGCCATCTTCTTTTCAGGCACCTCGGAGGATTGTCAGGAATTGAAGAGTAAGGTAAGAAGTAAGGTTAGAAGCTAGTGGGTTTGGGTGGTTAGGGAGTTTGTAATGGAAGGGATGATATCTGTTTCGGGTTTGATCGGTTACATATGGAATATTGAAGTCTACAGGGGTTTTATGCGAGATAAAAAGAGAAGGATTGAGCATTGTACGAAGGAATTTGGACTCTTAGGATCGGATAGAGAAGAATTCGAAAGTTTAGTGGAGTCCCAAAGCTCAACTTCACACATATAGATAGGCCTTATTATAGTCTTTTGTAACGGATTGGAAGTTTTAACCGTTTGTCTAGTTATTGTTATAATAGTCGTAATCGACATGCACTTTTCTGTCTTCTCTGAGTATTTGAAGTTAGTTCTATGTCAAGATGTAGTAAAAAGGTAGTTGATCTGTTCGACAGGCTTAACAAGAACATTACTAAAGGATGTGTAACCGCAAATTTTGACTTATCCTTAGTTATATGTTTATCGATTATAGTTGCCCACGCTCAGCGGAGAAGGGGGTGAGTTGAAGGAAAATAATTTAAAAAAAAAAATATAATCACAAAAGGAAAAAAAGATAAAACAATAAAGAATTACTCCTTAGGCGCCACGTTATTTTTTCTTGGAAATAACGAAAACCCCGAAGCATTATGCCCAAAATATAGTTAAAATATACCACTATATAAACAATTGTTGAATTATGACCAATGGCGAATACCTTTACATGTAGGTAACAGAAAACCTAGGGGTGTTACCTCCCACCTATTGAATTATCGTAATATTCCGTGTACAACAACAACAACAAAAAAGTAAATTAACAAGTTGAAAGCAGAGAAAGAACAGCAGAACTATATGTATAAAAGTTTAATAAGAAGAAGAAATAAATATATACAGAGAATGAAAAAGGAAAAAAAAGAATTCTTATCAATTAATAAAACAATTAAAACTTATAGGTTGACTTAACCTTAACTTAGATGCTTAACCTTAATAACTATATTTACATTGTTATTCTCTTATCCAGGACATGCTGAAGAAACGTCACTGCACTATATCCCTACTTCTAGTGTTAATGACCGTCCATTGAAGTAGAACACCATAATTTTGAAAAAGAAAACATATAAGATGACATTTCTCATATGGTGATATTCCAGTTCAAACAGTACAGACAGAGGGCCTTTAAACTATTACCACTTCACATTGAACAATCGTAACGTGTTCCGAAATCAAACTGTCACCTTCACAAAACCAAAACCCACTCGTCTGAACATATCGCTCGTGTTTTGTTTTTACCATGACAACCGTAACACCTCTTGTCTACACAGATCTAGCCAGTGTTTTTATCTCACCATGACAACCGTAACAGATTCTCTAGGGGAGTGACAAAGGGTAAAGGTGATTAGGTAGGATTTATTTTAATCCTCTAATATCGACCCTATTCTCCAATGTTTGCGATTGAGATGCAATTAGTTTAATTTAGTCTTACTCTATATCATCATATTAAAACGAAGATATAACAGATCCCTTGTGGTTATAAACGGACGATATTAAACTAGTCAGAACTAGTTTTGGCTGGAAATGGCTGTTTGTCAAACAGACAGCTGCTGTATATAGGGACAGGCTATGCATCTAATCTTGAGTAGTGTTAGTGCACGAGGACATCTCTCTTGTGAAGCTCTGGTCTATGTTAACATATATTGCTTCCAACATGAGCCATGTTCCCTAGGGGCTTTGATGAATTTTATGTAATAATGTATTATATATTTGAATATGGCAATATTATTATCATTAAATACCAAATACACAAGGAAAGTAAACAAGAGGGATAAAAAATAATATATAGAAGAACACTTCACATACAAGTACCTTAAGGTGCCCCCTTAGTGAGGGGATAATATTTTGAAGAGAGAAAGTGAACTCACTTCAAAATATTTACTCCATGTACTGGCCAAGATGACTACCGAGAATCTACTGAAAACTCCTTTATGAATTTACCACTACAAACAAGGGTTGTTTACATTGTTCCTACACATTCGTTAACGGAGCGGAAAACGAATTCTAATATAAATAAAATGAGAATATTCTCGATGCGGAAGAGCCTTAGGTTAGGTACTGATAACCTTCCTCAGGAATGTGTGGTCCTCAGTTGAGGTACTATTAACCTTCCTCAGAGATGTGTGGTCCTCAGGTGAGGTACTGTTAACCTTCCTCAGAGATGTGTGATCCTCAGGTGAGGTACTTTAACCTTCCTCAGAGATGTGTGGTCCTCAAGTGAGGTACTTTAACCTTCCTCAGAGATGTGTGGTCCTCAGGTGAGGTACTTTAACCTTCCTCAGAGATGTGTGGTCCTCAGGTGAGGTACTTTAACCTTCCTCAGAGATGTGTGGTCCTCAGGTGAGATCCTTTAACCTTCCTCAGAGATGTGTGGTCCTCAGGTGAGGTACTTTAACCTTCCTCAGAGATGTGTGGTCCTCAGGTGAGGTACTTTAACCTTCCTCAGAGATGTGTGGTCCTGAGGTGAGGTACTTTAACCTTCCTCAGAGATGTGTGGTCCTCAGGTGAGGTACTTTAACCTTCCTCAGAGACGTGTGGTCCTCAGTTGAGGTACTTTAACCTTCCTCAGAGATGTGTGGTCCTCAGTTGAGGTACAATTAACCTTTCTCAGAGATGTGTGGTCCTCAGATGAGGTACTTTAACCTTCCTCAGAGATGTTTGGTTCTCAGGTGAGGTTTAAAGTACCTCAGGTGACGTCCACACATGTAAGTTTTGTATATTTGAAAGTGAAAACATGCTTATTGTTAAATAAAAAAAATATTTTTTTAAGGTAAGTTATCTTTCAAAAGTTAAAATATGTAAGAATAGTTATTATTATTATTCAATAATGATGGTGTGAATAACTATTCACACCATCATTATTGAATAATAAGAAAAAAATCAGGAAGTAAAATTTCCTATGAATTCAATGATTAATATTTTTTTTAAATGAATGTTATTCGTTTAAACATGAAAAAGAGTATGAAAGAAAAAACCTTTTACATTTTCTATTCAAAAATAAGTTTCTAAAGATAGAGTTACTTTAAAACTGTTTTTTAAAGCGAAGGAGTGACAAGGTAATAAACCACAGCGCTTTTTCCTCACTAAGACTGCCTCTGCAGAACTTGACCAAGCGACTGACCGTCTGTCTGGTGGTCCAGAACAAGTTAAAGGGCTACCCATTACCGTCCCTTCCCATACCAGCCACCTAGCAATGTTCCCTCTCCAAGCTACGCCTTTAAATATTTTCTGAGTTAGGAAAAACGCCTGGACCTACTGTTTTTATTTTATTTCTTCTTACTAATTACAATAAATAATGAGGCCTTCTTTTTAATAGAATCCTAATGTAACTGACTAAATCAGCTATGGATCGAATAAGGATTTCTAACGTTCTTCATCCAAGAGTTCGGACGGGGTGAGAAATTGAAAAAAACAAGGTTCTTTTTTAATTTCTTATTTTCTAGTTATAAATCTATTTTATAGGTAAACTATACCGTTTCCATAGTAGATAAAAAAGGAGAGGTATAATTCTTATTTTTTTCAAATGACAGGTGCTCATGTTAGGGGTTAAAATGGACCAGACTTATGGTTTAAACATTTTCAGGTAATGATAATATGATGATAAATATATTTATAAAATAAATTATATTTAATTTTAAATATACATGTAAGTAAATTGGATCATATATCAAATCCAATGTTATTAAAAAAAATTTCATTATTCGTATTTAATGAAATAATATGTAATTTTTAAAAGTGACTCCGATGTATTTGTAAAGTGAGCCATAATGAACATAGCTAGGGCTCAAAATAGTTAGCTTCCAGTTGTGTGGGAAACAATTTAATTAATATTTTGTGGCCCTTATAATTCACAATAAAATGAACAGATACATAAGCACTAATTTCTCGAGAATGGATTACTTTTCATTGTTTCTGAACCTAATTATTAGAAATAGTATTTAATGCAACTTACACATAAGTTGCATAATGAATAATGAAGGTATAGGGACCCGAAGATTCGATGCCGACACCATCAATCATTCATGACTTAATGTAATCTTCCCATTTTCGTTTCAGTCTACTTCTCGGACTTTAACCAAGTACCAAAATCTTAAACGCCCATCTTATTCGCCTTAGAACTAAAACCTGAATTATATTATATTTTACACTTCACCTGTTTCGAGGAGGTTTATATCGATATTGTCGCATTTACAAAATTCGGAGCCACGGCTCTGGTCTTGGATCCGACGGTAAGATTTGAGAGTAATGATCTCGAATAGGAAGGTGGAGTGGAAAGGGAAAAAAAAAAGAAATATATGAAAAATGCATCCCTTTCCTGAAGGAAAAATTCCGCGGGACCTTCGGAGAGAGAGAGTTCACGTGAGAGGCCTCTGGTTTGGATCTCGCGGAACAATACCAGATAGAACAAGGACCTTCTTAGAAGGCCTAGGTGTTAGCATCGGGGATATTGCGATCTTAGCAGAAAATATTATTTTGGACTCCCTGGGGATCATACACCATCACCTGCATGGGAATTAGCTCTAGTTTATTTATTGTTTTATTTATTTATTTTAGTACGTGGACCTGTCGATTTGTGTGTTTTAACTTCTTTATTCATTAAATTATTTTATTTTTATTTATTTATTTTATTTTATTTTTTTACTTATGTATCCAATATAGTATTTCTTTTAACCAACTTTTTATTATATTTTCCTTTCGATCTATGTATTAGTTTTGTTATGGTAAAATGTATTTATTTGTTTTACTATAAACTGATCTACTGCTGTGACTAGTATTTCTCTGGTTTGATCTCACATTGCCGTCTGATAGTGAATTTGTTTAACGGGTCACTGGAGAGGATCTGAGAGGGGGAATTCGGAAGAGTGAATTTGTCGATCAAATAAAAATTGAGAAATGGAATGGACAAGAGAGGGAAAGAATAAAAAGGAATAAATTGAAATCATTGTATTTGGTGTCTATACTGAAATTTTTAACTGTAAAAGAAAACCGTGGAAAAAAAAATGTTTTATTTTTATTTTATTATACCAAGTAAAAATATGTAATTTATATATGTCCGATCACGGATTGTTAAGTATGCTGTGTGATGTAGCAAGCCGATGTATTTGGGCAGCACGAATTAATAAAGTATTTCTCTCTCTATATACAATGTTTTTTTTATTACCCCACAAATTTGACCTATCAACTTTATCACACCTGAACAATAATCATAATTATTTTTTTTTATTGTTAATTGTAATCTAAATTCCTATAGGAATAAGCGGTAACAAGATCCGATTTAATTTAATAAATTTCTGTATTAAAATCTGATTGAGGTATAATACAATGAATAAATACACTTTACCTTCAGTAATGTACGCATACATTTTGTGAGCCAAGATACCTATAACCGCGCCAAAAAATACACAGATGACATTGCTGGAGAAGATCCTGGGTGCCTGGAGATCTTCCACCTTACTTTCTCTGGAAGTAGACACTTCATCAACGACGGTCCTGCTGGGTCCATCCACTTCTCCACTGTCGGATTGGTCTCCCCTCGCAGAAGTGCTGTGTTTCCTTGTTCTGTCCGCTTTTCTCAATTTTGGGCTCGGAGAGGACATATTGCAAAGATGATTCAAACTATCGCATACGTTACAATCTGAGCTCATTCAAGATCTAGCCATCTGCAGGTTATAATAACCTCACTAAATTAACACAGTTGATAATTAATTATGTTCTAATAACCCTCGCCATATGGCGATAATGTTTAAATAAAACAAGAAAAGAAAACAAAAGGAAAAACTCCAAATAATTCACCTAATAATCCGAAATGGTTGTAAATTAATCATTTTAAAATTTTATTTGTTTCTTACAAAATATATCTGACTTATAAATTAAAAATTTTTAAAACCCCAGTAAATAAAGACCATATTAAAATAGGATTTATTCTGGCTTCTTATTTCATTTGCAATGACAATCAAACTAAATTAAATTAGCTTTTATTTGATTAAATTATTAATATTTTCAAGCAAGATATATTTAAAATTTTAAAAAAACGAACATGTGTTTTCTTATGTCATATATATCTCAATTATTAAAAAAAATTAAATTAGAATGTAAACTTCTTCTTCCAAAATGTCTGATTAATTACTTTATATATCTCGTTTTCTTAACATTTCGATGTTAGCATCTTCCATTCTTCAATTACTTATGATGTAGATTTTAAGCTATTTTTAGCACTGGTTTGCCCCTACATGTAATCAGACTGACAGTCATCCTTCAGAAGTAAGATTGACGTGACTGATGCTTTTAAACGTAATATCGACCAGTAAGGATCTTGTCCAATGTCTCGTTCGCTTCGTAATAAACAAAAACCTTTTTTGGCCATTATTGTATATGTTACCTGGAAGAATATAGTGAAACGTTTGATATGAACGATACCTACGTTTTCAGTACTTCCTTCATTTCAAATTTTAAATTGTTGAAAAAAAAAAAATTTCCTTATAATCCGCTCCTACCTCACTGATAAAACCTTTAAAATAAATCATAACCTAGCCTACTCATCTCTCTTTTCTCAGTCCGCCGGTGTTCCTCAAGGTAGTATCTTAGGTCCCATTCTTTATACGGTTTATACAGCTGACAAAAAATTAAAAACTTGACCCCCACCATGGTAACCTAGGTAGCTAGGCAAGCATCACCTTGTCTGTGGACTACCTTAAAAATAAAAAAAAAAACATGAAGAGTCAGGAAGTACTGTTACTAGACCAACGGTTGATTTGCGTCAGGATCACGCTCGATTACCAGATTTTTACCCAATTAAGGGTATTCACTTTATGAGGGGCTGGGTGAATCCCAGAGGGCTTCCGAACCTACAGGTCCGACTCACGGCTACTGTGAAGCAGAAAATCAATGTCTGCCACAGACGAATTCAAACCCGGGTCCTTGGAGTAATAACAGCGTCTTAACGCGATTCCGGATGATTTCCGAACACACAGGGCTGACTCAAAGCTTAATTAACAGAATAATAATTATCTGCTGCAGTCAGATTCGAACCTTACCTTTGTGTATCCCCACCCTCAAACAAGTAGATGAATTTTTTTTCGTAACCTCCTTTATTTATTGTTTCGTATAATACATAATTACATATTACAAGGATGATATACTCGTATGTATACAATTGAATTATTGCCTTGTGGGAGTAAAAATAGATGAAGAAAAAAATATTAATTTAATTATAAAGTGTTTTGATAATATTCCTCTACCCAGATCCGACATAGTGTGATACCTTGGATTCAATTTGGACAAAAGACAGCTGGAACCAACATACTAGACTTAAAAGAAAAGAACTCAACAGACGATTTAGCCAACTATACCGACTGCTCAGCCGGACCTCTCATCTCTCACTAGAAAACAAACTACTAATTTATAAGACTATACTCCGACTTATCTGGACCTACGGACTTGAACATTGGGGAACAGCTAAACCGTCGAACATCAAACGTATCCAATCCTTTCAATCCAAAATCCTTAGAACCATAGTTAATGCACCCTATTACGTTTCCAACAGATCACTACACCATGACCTACATATCCCTTTTGTCCTTGACCTCATACCAACCAAATTCTCAAAGTTCCATATAAACCTTTCAAACTATCCTAATCCTTTGGTTCAATCCTTATTTAGTTCCACTCATCCCTACAATCCACCTCGAAGGTTGAAACGGCAGTGGCGAAGAGACTTATTGTAAAATAAAAATGGACGATTGGAGTTCTGGTAATGGTCAGATTCTCCACTCAAGTTGAGTGTTTGCGGCTTCAGCGCACTTGCTCAGCCTTCACTGACTCACTACCAGTGATGCGGCGAGAGGGATGCGCTGGGATCTTATGATGCTCTACCCTTCACACGTGGGGGATAGAGTGGGCTCAGGGATCCTCAGGCCGATTGTGTAAATATTGTATATAAGAGTGTAAATGTGACTAGAGATTATTTTATTTCTATTATTATTTTATTTATTTATTTTTCATGTACATAGTTTGATTATGTTCATTTTCTTTATCTTTCTGTTTGTATATATTTTAAGAGAGATTTTATGTACTTTTTATTTATTTATTTTTCATGTACATAGTTTGATTATGTTCATTTTCTTTATCTTTCTGTTTGTATATATTTTAAGAGAGATTTTATGTACTTTTTATTTATTTATTTTTCATTCTTATTTTATTTTATTTTAGTATGAATGTGATCATTTCTCACTATTACCTATTGTCCACAACTGTGTGGCAGATTGTAATATCTATCAATATATAAAGTTTTTTGAATAAAAAAAAAAAATATAAAGTATAGAATAGATACCACAAGAATGTATATGTCTGCAATCTATTTATCGATGTCTACGCTTACTATCTATTTATCCATGAATATGACTTTAATCAAACTTTATTGATAAAATTTTAAATGTACAATCAAACTGTATTAATGTATACAGTGAATGACTAATAGTATTAATCAAAGTACGGAATAAGTGACCAGAGTTCAACGAACCCTCTAGTTCGAGTTTCAGTCTATAGAGTGTAGTAGTTTTCAGTAAAGGGAACACTCAATTTAATTCTAAAACTAAGATTTATCTCATAATATTGCAATAAATTGTAAAATGTTTTAAAGGATAAAAAACAAACTTCATTCGACGTAACTAAAACCAAATTAAGTTAACAAAATATTTTTAAACTACAGAAATTAAAAGTTTTCTTGAACACCTTGTATAGTTGATATGAACTCAAACATTGTTAAACATTTAGACAATGATATTAACATATGGAATAATAATTATTCACTAGATGGCAGAATATTGAACAAGGGCACCGAGCCATGAGCTAAAGATAACCTCATTTGCAAGTGAATGTGTACTCAGTAATGAGCCGATGGTCGCGGAGGAGCTGGGCTGGTCGATAGGGACATCCTTCACCGGGGCTAGAACCTGGGACATGGGGAACTAGTTATCTGTCGGAGCCCATCTACTGCCTCTATATAGATAACATCAACTCTAGTCACACTTTGTTTAAAACTGCTACCATTAACAGAGTCATTATTGTCCTTTGTATTCGAAAGTAAATCTACCAAGAGATAGAATTAACAACAACCCAAATGCATTTCGAGGACCCATTCAAATATATAAATTTAGGAAAATGTTAGTGAAATATACGAAAAAAGTCCAATATGTTTTATTAAAATATCTACTAAGCATATAAAAATAACATAGTTAAAATGACTCAAATACTAACAAAAGTATTTTTTGTGAGCTAACATTTCGTCCCACTTTGCCGGGCTTCGTTAGTGCTATAAGATGCAAACAAATTAAAAAGATGTAACAAAGTAAGAGAATAGATAATATGAAACAACAAATATATGATATTATATTCTGGGACTAGGTCCCATTAAAACAATCCCATTAATTTTACGATACCCGGGACTGATTTACAAACTCCGTAAATTCCTATCTCCTACATAATTTCTCATTATTCGTTCCTTTCTCACTCACAGATTATTTAAAGTAAATCACAATGGTTCATTTTCATCCCTCTTCTTTTAGTCCGCTGGTGTACCTCAGGGTAGTATCCTCGGTCCCATCCTCTACACAATCTATACAGCAGACATCCCAACCAATCCTCCCAATGCATCCCTAACACTATCCTCACCACGCATGCCGATGACACATGTGTGCTCGCTGTTAGTAATAATCCTTTAATTGCATCCCAAACTCTTCAGTCCCATATCACTGCCCTCGAAGAACCATTGGAGAATTAAAATAAATTCCAACAAATCCTATCAAAATACCTTTACCCTACGTCGTAAACCGACTGAATGTCCTACAGTATACTTTAATAATGTTGCTCTTACCTCTGTTGAACAGATCCGCTACCTTGGACTACATCTGGACAAACGACTAACCTGGAATCCTCTCTCACACAAGACTGAAAAGACAGGAAACTGCACGTCTATTTCGACTATTCGACAGCATTTACTAGAAAAACGGTCCAAACCTCCAATTCATTACAAAAGACTGATTTACATGACACAATTATAAGGCCAATCTGGACATACGGCGTTTAGCTTTGGGGCTCCACTAAACCTTCGAATTCCTCTCGTATCCAATCCAAAATCCTCCGTAAAATCCTAAATGCTCCCTACTTTGTCACAAATAAAGCCATCCACAAAGACCTTAATGTTCCAGTTGTATCCGATCTAGCCCGAACCAGATATCACTCCTTCCATTACAAACTCCCTTGCCACTCAAATCCATTAGTTTCTAATCTTGCTTGCTCTTTTATTCCGGACAATCCTCCGAAGCGTCTGAAAAGAAGATAGTAAAGAAGTCAATTTTTCATTTTGACTATATGCCCGTAAAATCTCAGTCTCCTGGTCCTGATGACTGTTTCTAGGTCTTCCATATTCCTTTAATATTATTTAATATCTTTTTGCGTTCAAATATAACGTGGTTTGTTAACCGTCACATTCCCCCGCTTCCCTACCCTGTTGATATCTTGCATCCGCAATTATTTCAACTCTTTGGCTTTCCTTCATTCAGAAAGGTGGATCTCCTGCTTATTTCATTATTTTTATTTTTCTCGACCTTTATTTTATTCTTATTTGCAGTCTTTTAGCGTATAATATATTTTTATATTTCTCTTTTATCTACTTTTTTATTTATTATTATTTAATTTGTCATTAATTGTCTAGTACCGTTTGTAATTCTTGTTTATTTATATTTATTAGTATACATATCATTTTTTTTTTATTTTCTTCAATTTAATTTGTTCATTTTTATGTAAATTGTCACATAAGCCTAATGCTTGTCACAATGCAAAATGCTCTCGTTTAAAACCCTTCAGTTTAACTGCCGTTTATTTAACCAATCTAATCCACCAGAACAATAGTACAGATATTTTGTAATTACCTTTTTTGTTTTGTTTTCTATGCTATTCAGTTTTTTCTTTCTTCTCTGTACTTAAATTATTAAATAAACTGTATATAAGTTATTTTCAAATTTCACAACTGTACATAAAATACATCAAGTAAATTTGAGGAAATCATAATGGTATGGTACAAGCCTGTGGAGAAACTATACATTGGTAGCACTCTAAATACATTTTTACAATATAAGATCTCGATATTGTACACAATATTTATTGAAACTTTACATTTACATTTGGTATTTTATCCGTGTGATCTTGTTCTTCTTTTCCATTTTCTTCATGAATGAAGAAAGGTCACATGAGTAGTTGATATGTACATATTCAGCGATGAAGGTATAAGGTAAGAGCTAACTTCTTGCATTGGAAAGTATCTTTCAAAGACATGCAAACGAAGAGGACTAGAAAAGTAAAGTGCTCGTTTTAAAAAGTACACTACAGAGGGAGCAGATCGAACTGGCTATTTTGTTAGTATACACAAGTCTGTTTATAACAACTCTAGATCTCTCTGACTTTATCTGTTTTGCTGGGTGCATTAACATATTTTATTTATTTATATATACATGGGAGTGGCGTTGCTTAAAGGTAATCAGTGCCTTACCTTATATGTATATATCAGTGATATGTATATGAATATGTACATATCAACTACTCATGTGACCTTTCTTCATTCATGAAGAAAATGGAAAAGAAGAACAAGATAGCACGGATAAAATACCAAATGTAAATGAAAGCTTCCAAAAATATTGTGTGTAAGTTGAGTTGTCTTGTTGATTTTTGTATGAATTTAATAGTGTCTGTTTAAAATTAGTAAATTTTAAAAAGAGCGATTTCATTGACCTCATTAAACAGAGGATTAAACTGGAATGGAGACAAATGTGGGAAAATGTTTCCGATAGCAAATAAGGCATAAAAAATGGCGACTTTTTAAAAATGTTAAAAAATAATTAATTTTTCATACGGTGCTCTATATCTTAAAAAGTACCAAGAACACTAGAAAATCTAAAATTTGATATTATTTAAAAAAGAGTAAATTTGCTGAAATATGACCCATAATAGAGCTAATGACGTCTAATAGTTCTCGAGATTAGCCTTTTAAAAAGCTACATAAAAATGTACTGAAATATCTGAACCTATTTTGAAAAATCTATATCTCAATAATCATTCGACATATAAATGTCTATTAGCACTCAAATTAAAGCTAAATAATTGTACTATAAAGTAGTTTATGACCTTTATCTTCGTAGGAGTAGTAGTGTTTATGATATTTGACTAAATAAACTCACTAAATGTTAATTTCTAGTTGTTCGTATAAAATGTTGGATTTTTGAAAAAATATATCTCTAGACTTATAAGACGCACATATATCTCTCTGACTTTATCTGTTTTGCTGGGTGCATTAACATATTTTATTTATTTATATATACATGGGAGTGGCGTTGCTTAAAGGTAAGGCACTGAGATACTAACTCTAAGGACCTAGATTTGAATCCGGCTGTGACAGATAATTATTTATTCTGCCAATGTAGCCCCTGAGTCAATACTTTGGGTTCGGGAGTCCTCCGGGATCCACCTAACCTCATAAAGTGATTATCCTAAATTGGGGAAAGTCAGGCGGTCGAGTGGGATTCTGACCAAATCACCTCCTTGCAAAACCGTTGGTCTAGTAACAGTACTTCTTCACTAAGAACTTCCTCCCTTCAAGGGTTTATCTATTATTATATATGCATATACTTGTCGGAGTCAACAAAGAAAGAAGAAATAGTTCTCCTCTTTTTCTCTCAGGGCTTAAAAAGCTATATCTCGTGAACTATTGGACGTAAATACCTCTTTTAAGACTAATATTTCAGCAAATTTACTCTCATTTAAATAATATTCTTTTAGATTTCTAGTGTTGTTAGTAGTTTTTTATTGTTAGATATAGAGCTCCGAATGAAAAATTAATTATTTTTAACATTTTGAAAAAGTCGCCAATTTTTATTCCCCCTACGTATACATGGCAGACTCATCAATATTGACTATTAATTATACATATTTTTCATTAAAGTAATAAAAAATTGGTGTGAAATAACTACCTTTTTTCTTCCCGGCTCTTGTACTACTCCGCGAAACTTATAACGTCAGTGGAGGAATGGTATAGAAAAATAAGCAACTTCATTGGTACCTTTCTGACATAAAGAGCGTTATCTACTGGGCACCATCCTATTCTAAGACCATGGTGGGGGTAAATTTTTCATTCCGTAGGACCATAAAAAAATAAAAGCTGGCAAAACGGCGCCACAGCAGTTTCGAGGTTGCAAAGACGCCTCAACTACGGACGGTCCCGACTATAAAGTACCATACTAAAATACAATTATGAAATATTTAAAATCCCTATCAATACTGTTTAAGCTAATGAAGGGAAAGCTAAGCATAAACTCGAACCCATTCTAAGCTTTTTGAAATATAGTTGAATTAAAAATAAAAAATGGACTTTAATTTCTGACAGATGCGGTCCCGAGAGCCAGGATTATTCAAATTAAAATCTACGCAAAGCAGCACTTAATAAGGTTTTGCCTCCGTCCCATCCCCCCCCAATATAATTTGTATCGCCCCGAATAAACCTTTATTCAAGACTTATTGCTACGGAAAGAAAATTAAATTTTATCAGATGTAAGAAAGAGTTTGAAATTATTCCCACTCCATCTCTTAACAAATCGTCTAATAAAGTGAATTGAGCGAGTAAAAGAAAAAAAATTGTTTTTAATTTGTGAAAGTCCATAGCCTGGAGGCTGGTAGGGGTTTAATTTGACACAGAGGAGGGGGGCTCACTAACTCCTCCAAGGATTCTTTTCTGAAAGAACAAAAGAAGGAGCTTTCCGAGTGGAAAATGAGCCCCCACGAAAGAAGTGTATCCTTCCAGACACAATTACCAGCACTAGCTCGCTCCGATAACTCGCTTTACTCGTATTACTCAACGCGCTACTAAATAATCTTCATCAGAATATTATTATACGCTAATTTTTTAATATTGATAATTAACACTCTAGTCACACATCTTAGTGGTACATACGTAGTCGCATGCCATCCATGCGATGTGTTTTATTTTTTGGTTTAACTATATCTATTTATAATTATAGAAATCGGAAGATCATTATAAACTATAGCCAAGTTTTCATCCTACGTTGCAGGGTTCATCAGGTCTAAGATAATAAGATAACGTGAGATAAAAAAAAAACTTATAGTAAGGTTAAAAATTATGCAAAATAAGTGAAAATTTATATAAAAATGAACAAAGTATCTTGATTAAAAAAAAACTATAGTTTTAACAGATGCTGATTTTTTAAAAGATATAAAACACAAATTTACAAGATTTCAATTGAAAACATTTATTTATTTCTTGTTATTTACAACTGTATACAAATATATATAAGTAAATTTGCTGTAGGTGAAATAGTGACATGATACAAACATGTGGAGAATCTACCCACTGATAGAACTCCAATAACATTTCTAGAGAAGATCTCGAGGCCAACTTTTTTTCAGACGCCTAAGAGGGTTATTAGGTAATGAAGAAGAAGCCAGGTTAGAAACATGTGGACTTAGGTGGAGGAGTTTATCATGGAAGGAATGGTATCTGGTTCTGGCCAAATCAGCAACATATGGAACATTGAGGTCCTGATGGATGACTTGATTCGTGACAAAGTAAGGAGTATTAAGGATTTTACGAAGGATTTTGAACTGTAAGCATTGGATTCGGGAGGAATTTGATGGTTTAGTGGAACCCCAAAGCTCTACTCCGTATGTCCAGATAGGCCTTATAATAGTCATGTCGATCAGTCTTTTGTAATGTGTTGGAAGTTTAGTCCGTTTGTCTCGTAAATGTTGTAATAGTCGGAATCGACGAGCAGTTTCTTGTCTTTTTAGTCTTGTATGAGGATTCCATGTCAGTCGTTTGTCCAGATGTAGTCCTAAGTAACGGATCTGTTCGACAGAAATAAGAGGGGTATTATTAAAGGATACTGTTGGGCAAGAAGTCATGGATTTGCGACGAAGGGTAAATGTTATTTGGTGGGATTTATTGGAATTGATTTTAATCCTCCAGTTTTGGCACCATTCTTGGAACATTGGACATATGGGAACATTGAGGTCCTGATGGATGACTTGATTTGTGACAAAGTAAGGAGCATTAAGGATTTTACGAAGGATTTTGGACTGTTAGGATTGGGAGGAATTTGATGGTTTAGTGGAGCCCCAAAGCTCAACTCCGTATGTCCAGATAGGCCTTATAATAGTCATGTAGATCAGTCTTTTGTAATGTTTTCTGTTACACTGTAGTCGTGAATCAACCCTTTAATTCTGGAGTCCTACGGCGGTCGAGCGTCATTCTGACCAAATCACCTCCTTGCACAACCGTTGGTCGAGTAACAGTACTTCCTTACAAAGTACTGAACCCCTGACCCCTCATGGGTTGTAGCGGTACAGATTTTAATTTAATTAAATTAATAATTAATAATAATAGCAGCAAAAAAATATTGTATATATATGGATCAAAATTTAATTATTATAATATTTTATGGTATGAAAGTTGGTATACTAAACCTTCATTATAACGAACTCAATAGGATCAGAAAATCAAAAGTTCATAATATCTAAATAACAACGAAAAACATTAATAGAAAAGTATAATTAACTAGTGCCAATTGTAGATCATCATGTGTTATGTTTTCTTTAACTGAATTTATCCAACAACTTGCATAAATAATTGCATATTCTTTCTCAACGCTGATTAGACAACCTTGAGATAAGGACATGTGGGCCATAAGATCTTGTTCATTATGGGGACACTTCTCCACAGAGCAAGAATTGTTTACTAACAAGAACTCGGCTGTGAGAGCACTACATAATCAGGACTGTACTAAGTATCCCACTAATTATGTAACTTTAACAGAGAACTTGGCTACATCTTTACAAATTTAGTTTTGTCAGTTTTATAAACAAATATCAACATGATGAACGAAATAATATATACTTAATTAATAATTAAATATTTAATAATAAATTAAACTATATGCCAAAAGATGTACATATTATACTGAAATTTACTATTTAACACCCATCATCTTGGCATTAATTTCTTCCACAACAAGATATTTCTAACAGCCAATTTTTTACCTTGATCGTTATTTATCATTCTATAGTGTGACATTTACAACAGCCTCAATGTTATTAATTTTTTAGATCATTAATCATTATTAAGTCAGTTATTATAACTAATTGGTTAATTTATAGATCTGTTAGATAATATATATTATTTTTTATCGGTTCACTAGCACACCAGGCAATGCTTCGTTATTGATAGATTAAGGGATGTAGAAACATTAACTGAATACTTTTTTTTTTTTTCATACCCTTCTGTAAAGATTTTAGTGGGTATTTGCTAGGTACATATAGGAGGTATGCTATATGTATAGCTGGGTGTGAAGGATTCCTTGGATTGCATTTTGCCATTATAAGATTTAACTGAATACAGTTATATAATAAAAATATATAGTAAAAAATAGAAATAACTTCAACGAGATTCAATCTACACGAAAGTAGGTTAAGGTGGTTTAGGGCTCTGTAAACTTCACCAAAGTGCACAGAGCGTATCATATTCAACATATTTAATATAATATTATAAAAAAAAAGACCAAAAAATATAAAACAGAACCAAAGATATATAATAGAAGGTTTGAAAAGTTTTTCTTTATTTGAAACTAATAAAGTGGTCTTTCTCATCATCCATTCCTTCCCCATTGATAGATTATTCCAAGTAAACCACAATGGTTCCTATTCATTCCTCTATTCTCAGTTCGCTGGTGTTCCTCAAGGTAGTCCTCGGTCCCATCTTCTACACCGTCTATACAGCTGACATTCCAACGAATCCTAATGCTATCCTTACCATGAATGCTGATGACACATGTGTGCTCATAGTTAGTAATAACTCTTTGATTGGATCCCAAATACTCTAGTCCCATAAAATAAAATGAATTGAAATAAAACAAAATGCTTCTTATAGATATTATTAAAAAGATTAAAAAAAATTAATCTACTACAAAAAAAAAAGTTTATATGGTGGAGTCTTGAACTCACGGTTTTTTTTTCTTGAAGTTCCTGTCGAGCTGTGCGTCTCGTCTTCATTAATTAAGTGATTATATTCAAATGTCCCACTGTGGGCTGAGCGACTTGGTCCCTGACACACTGTATAGGATTAAGCCGTAGTACTCGCACTGCGTTCGTACTTAATTCCTAAACTGTATTCAATAGATACATATAAACAACATTTATTGTGTGTATCGGCACGTAAATATATATATGAGTATATATTTCCGTATATGTGTACGTTTATAAGAAACAATAAAAAAAATATATTTTCTCCTTCCTTAGTACGGTGGCCACAACAGCATTGTTATACTCTCGCATTAGATTTATTTCCTCTTTATATTTTTATTTTATCCCTGATGAAGACCTGGAGAGTGGTTGGAGACGTAACCATTTGTATGAAGTGCACCTTTAACTTAAGGCCAGACGCCACTTCACTTTAGAATGTGCTGGTTGGGTTAACGTGAAAGGACTGTACAAAATAAGTTTAATTGAAAGAAAATTGACTTAAAGTGGAAGAAAAAGGATTTATTAAACAATTTATATGGTTATATATATGTATATATAGTTGACCATAGAAATTTAAATATATCATTATTATTATTTTTATTTATATTTATTCTTTCAAGACATTTATTTAATCTTTACTTTCTTCTTCATTTTTTTTTTTATCCGTATTGGTTTTTTGTTTTACGTAGTTGTACTTTCTTAACTGTATATTTTACTTATTTTTTAAAAATTTGTACTCTTCCCATAGTTAATTATTTTTTATTCTTATCATTGTTTATTCAATTTTATTTTATACTGATACTATTTTATGTCTTCCTTCTTTTTATTTGTATGTAATTTCTTATCACTTTATTTTTACATGATATTTATCCTACCTTAAATTACCTTATTGAATCTTATTGTTGTAATATTCTCAGTTTTTTTTTGTATTTTTTTAGCCCTGATGAAGCACTGCAAAGTGGGACGAAACGTCGGACATTAAAATAGTTTTAAACTATTTGTTCTTTTTCTGATCGCAACCCTGACCATCTTCTTATATTTAAATTTATATGATTGTTGAGAAAGTATTTTCAGAATCTGTTGAATAGTTGTTTTTTCGTTATAAGGAGGAAGCCAAAATAAAATAAAGTTAGATTAGGTTAATAACTTTGAACTGGGGCCATTAAGGATTGCAAATATTGATGATTTGATTTTTATGAAGACTATGTTTCTGTTGATTAAGAAGAAGAATTTGGAGTAAACTTAATGAGCATTCTCCTCTCTCCTTCTGGTAACCGTCCCTGGTCAGGGAACCACGTCATGAAGTTTCTACGAGCATCATAACTTTGAATCCAATAGAAGAAGAATAAATGATATCTTTGAATCTTATAAGAAAAATCTCTTCTCTCTCCTCGGTCTCAAACCGATTGGAGGAACATTTTTCCTAAAAAAATTGCTAAAATTATAAATTTTTTTTTTTTATTGTTGGCCATAGGGAGCGCTAGAGGAAGAGGGGGGATCTTTCGTTTTGAAACGAAACATCATTAATAAATTGCTGAAAACTATTTTTGTTTTTCGTGACTACAATCTTGACCATCCTTCTACTTCGCATCAATCAATCATCAATATATATTATTAATTTCTCACTTTTTGTATTACTAATTTATTTTTCTAAGCTATATTGTACTCCTGAAAATGATCCTAATGGAACGTCATTTATAATACAAACTGGACTTAAATGTGATTTTTGAAAAAGTTAATTGGACTGAAAATCCAACCAATAATAATCCTGAAGCTCGCTACAGTCAATTTTCATCAGTTCAAATATGATTTAATCAATAAAATAAATGTGAATTAATAAACAAAAATTGCTTTTGTACTAGTACATACTTTATTAAGGATTTTATACAAGATTTAGGATTACTTCTCTACTCTACGGAACAAGTGGTAAAGGGGAGGTTTAGCTGAGGTTCGAGATCAAGGTGCTCTAAAGGAAAGCCCAGAAAATTGAAAAAAAGATGGAAAACGAGGGGGGGGAGGGGAGGGGTTTACCGCCCTGCTAACAAGATAACGTTTGGATCCCATATTCCAGAAAACTCTGAGCATATTTTAGTATCACCTTCTTTCTCAGGTTACAATCCACTTTTTTATTCTAGTTTGTTATCATTGTTTATTTCCTCTTGACTTAAATTTTAATTAATTTTTACAAATAATTAATTATACAAAAATAGCTTAACTTATCGAAACAAGAGCTAGAAAACTGTTCTAGATTAATATGTAAAATATTCTTAAATATAGTAGTACAAGAAAAAGTTGGAAATTTCATCCAATTTTTTTATTAATTTAATGAAAATTAAATTACTAGTCTACCAAATATAGTTACAGGGGGATACAAAATTCCGACTATTTTACAAAAATCTATATCTCAGGAACCGTTTGAGGTACAAATCTCTTCTTGCTATAAAGTAGTTTATGCCGTTTATCTTCTTAGGAGTAGTAATTTTTATGATATATGCCAAAGTATTTATTATGGATGTTTTCTAGGCACAATGACTGTTCTGAAGTTAGAAGTTTCCTCAGATTTCAGACAGTTAATTAAATTGAAGAAATTATCACTAACTGTCTGGAATAATATTGAAGAAATTATCATTAAGTGCAGGAATAATATTGAAGAAATTATCATAACTGGCAGGAATAATATTAAAGAAATTATCATTAACTGCAGGAATAATATTGAAGAAATTATTATTAACTGCCTGGGTTAATATTGAAGAAATTATCATTAACTGACTGGAATGATATTGGAGAAATTATCATTAACTGCCTGGAATAATATTGAAGAAATTATTTTAAACTGCCTGAAATAATATTGAAGAAATTATTATTAACTGCCTGGAATAATATTGGAGAAATTATCATTAACTGCCTGGAATAATATTGGAGAAATTATCATTAACTGCCTGAAACCTGAGGTAGTATCAACTTTAGAACAATCATTGTTTCCAGGAGGCAGTTATATCTTATAATTTGTTTGTAGTTCTATATATTTCTGTCTTAACCTTTGTTTAAGACATAACATATTTACGGTTAATACTTATTAGTATTAATTAATTAATAATAGCGACGCTATATATCAGGGACCGCCAGTACGAACACTGCAATTACTTCCCACCAAGACAAAGAGTTTCAGTTCGTTCCACCTCGGAGCATTATCTATATAATGTTATATATAAACATATACATATATCATAAATGTAAATATGTTGATTTAATAAATAAATTTTATGAAAAAGAATATACTGAATCCCCAAAAAAGTAAGTTGTTACAGGCGGTACCTCATCGATGGTACTCAACAATTACCTTCTTGGGACAGTAAATAAGTTATTCAGTTTTTAAATATTTCCTATACGTTTTATCCTTTCACAGGACCCGGTGGCTTGCTACCCTCCCAGCCAACACACCCCTTCCTATATTCAGGAATAGTACCCAGTAGAACGAAGAAACCTTCCTGCATGAATCGGTGGCTGGCTACCCTCCGGACTTGCAGTCCTCCTTCGCACTTTCAGGAATAGTACCCTGTAGTACGCGGTTATCATCCTTAGAGAACTTATGGCCAGCACCCGTAAGTCTCATCTTGTCTTTTCACATCCTAATCACATATTTTGAACACGCATTCTCAAGGCCTTCTGATCAAGAGTATCTGACATTATTAATTGGAATCAGATCCTCTAAGACAACCACGTCGAAAATACAAATAAATTATTATTTACAAAACATACAAATGATAATGATAATAAAAAAAATTTTTCTTCGATATCATGGGGACGATATGACTTTTCTGTGCGCAACCTAAGTAGATGTCTGCTGAACTACTTACAGTGCTCGGGGTGCACAATTGCTACAGATGTATTATTATTATTATACATACTACACTGCCTGCATGAAACCGGGCCTCCACCACAACAGCCAACCAATCTACACGGTCTCTTGCTTTCTTTTTCCATCCGCCAGCCTTCAAGAGCTTCAAATCCTCCTCCACATCGTTCAGCTATCTGATACGGTGGTTTTCCATCTGGTTGACATAAACCATCTTTTTTTGGTATCCTTTCTACGAGCATCCTCTTAACGTGTCTTAATCATCTTATTGTTGCTCTTTTAATTAACGCCACGATGTTGGATTGATGTATAGGTATAGCAAGAAAAAAATATATCATATACTGATATACATTTTACATATGATATTTAAAAATATATCATAGCATTCTAAAGCTTTTATACTTATAATTTTTATTTATTTATTAAGTTTTTCATAATTTGAGGTCACGTTTTCGCATATGGAAACCTACGAATAGCTTCGCGAAAGAGGAAAATCTAGAATATTAATATTAGACCATAACTTACTCTAGGATATTTAAAAGACAAAATCTGTAATCTTAATTAGTTTTAACTCCTATTCAAATGGTCTATTACTTTAGTAAGATGTTCCAGGTTATTATCATCTTAATTTTCCTGAAGTTGTCTCGTACATAGTTGTCAAGGATGACTTGGAAAACCGACAAATCCGGTGTGAAGAATCAAATTGAATCAGACACGACAAGAAATCAGGTTAAACATTGCGACACGACACCTGGTTCCCTTTATCCCTTGACAATCTCCTATTCACTTCCTAAGAGGAAAACTGGGACATGTCTGCGACATATGATGAAAAAAAAGTGTCTAAAGATGTTGCGAAGGCTTGTTACATTAATGAATCGTTGCATCAGAAATTTTATCACATTTGTTATTGTAGCATTTAATTAATAATTTCAATTCATGACAATTTTTGTACTTTACTATATTACAATAGTGTTGTGATTAGCTAATGATAAAAAAATTGTTATTAATAAATGCTATAGTGGCAATAAAGTTAATTTTAACTGTGTTAAATTAACTTGGGTAAAGTAGCCTGAAAATGTTTATAAATCAATGTGAGACTTAGATACTAAAATTAAGGTTGTGGTTCAGTAAAGAATTATAATGATACATATCATTGTATTTATTTATTTATTATAATGTTTTATTTTTTCAATGGCAAATTTAACCCGTTTTTCCTTCTTAAATTCTTTGCTATTATGGACGTTTCGAGTAATAGCTCATCTTCGAACTGTAATATTTCACATATAATAATTAAAAACTATAAACTATGCTGTCATATAAATTACTTTTATATAAAAAGTGTGTATAGATCCTGGAGTGGTACTTTTCAGAAAGAGTCAGTCAAGCTAAATTTGATTTAAACTCCACCAGGCATAATTTGATGACTAGCAATAACGTCCCATAAACAGGCAAATTAGAAATTAAAAATTCAATATCCCGGGTGGTGATATGGGTTTTCTATGACGATCTAGAAAAAATGAAAAAGTATTCTTTTTTTTAAAGAGCCCAAGACGAGAAAAATCACTTTTTTTGATTTACGAATAATAACAAAGATAATTTTTTTAAATCCCAAAATAATTACAACAAAAATTAATGAGCAAATTTCAGTAACTTCTATGGGGTTCTAGATGATAAATCCGTTCACAGATGGGAAATTTATTATTCCGTATTCAAATAAGAAGAAAAGTAAATGTTCCCCGAAAGTACTGCCATATCTTGAAAAAAAAATTACTAAAATTCAATATATTAAGCCTTAAAGTACATGAGCCCATAAAAAGGAGAAAAAAGGCAGTTATTTCACCCACATTTTTGATTACTTTAATGAAAACTATGCATAATTACTAGTCAAAATTGATGAGTCTGCCAGGTAAGGGGAATAAAAAATGACGGCTGTTTCGAAACGTTAAAAATAATTAATTTTTTATTCGGAGCTCTATATCTTTACAACTACCAATAACCAACAAGACTAGAAAATCTAAGAGACCATCATTTAAAGTAGAGTAAATTTATTAAAATGTAAGCCCTAATAGAGCTATTTACGTCCAATAGTTTTCGAGATATAGCTTTTTAAAAACTATATAGCAACATTTCATAAAAATTTGCTAAAGCTGTATTTCACTCAAATTAAAGCTAGTTTAATGTACTATTAAGTAGTTTAAGACGCTTATTTTCGTAGAAGTAGTAGTTTTCATGAAATTTGCTCAAATAAATTGATATAAAGTTGTTCGGTTGTGCCTCTTTTTTTCGAATCCGCTAATTATAAATTCCGATAGTCTTGGCCAGTTGGTGAGAAGTGGAATTTGATATTATTGTTTTGTTTCTTCTAACCTAAATACCATATTGTTGTTTAGAATGACAGACTTGTTGATTTTTTAAAGCATATTAACTTATCTTCTTATTATTTGTAACTTATTATTTATGTGTTTTAGATAAAATTGCATTCAGGATTACACAGACGGGAATTTTATATTTATGCATATGATTGGGTAGGTAAGAAGAGAGGAGTGAAATGTTCCATTTTATTGAACCCAAAGCAGCGCCCTAATCCCAGGTGATGTAGCTACCTGAGTAAATTTATCCAGCTGATGGGTCTTTCTGTCTAAAGAACATGGGATCACTGTTTTACTGTGTATATTTACAGGTGTAATATAAAACAAGTTTTTGCTTCTGGTCAATATTTAGTAAAACAAGAAGGAAATTTATATATTTGTACCATTCATGATCTATATTATTCAAAAAAAAATATTTTTGATAACTTTTCAAAATAATAGAAGCTTTAAAAATTAATTTAATAGTAATTTTAAATGAATTACTAACAAGAAGATCTTATATGTGTCTTCTGGATTTTGATAAAAATATTTTAGGTGGATTTAGACAAAAAAAAAGGTAGTATCCTTGGTCCTATCCTTTATACAGTTTTCACAGCTGACATCCCAACCCATCTAACACTATCCTCACCAGGTATGCCGATGACACATGTCTATTGTCAGTGAACAATGATCCTTACATTGTATCTCAAACCCTCCAATCCCACATCACCACCCTTGAAGAATGGTTCCAAAACTGGAGGAATAAAATTAATTCCAATAAATCCCACCAAATCACATCTACCCTTTGTCGTAAACCCATGACTTCTTGCCCTACAGTATACTTTAATAATACCCCACTTATTCCTGTCGAACAGATCCGTTACTTAGGACTTCATATGGACAAACGACTGACATGGAATCCACATACAAGACTGAAAAGACAAGAAACTGCTCGTAGATTCCGACTATTACAACATTTACTAGACAAACGGTCTAAATTGCCAATCCATTACAAAAGACTGATCTACATGACTATTATAAGGCCTATCTGGACATACGGAGTTGAGCTTTAGGGCTCCACTAAACTATCAAATGTCTCCCAAATCCAATCGTTACAGTCCAAAATTCTTAATGCTCCTTACTTTGTCACAAATCAAGTCATCCATCAGGACCTCAATGTTCCATATGTTGCCGATTTGGCCAGAACTAGATACCATTCCTTCCATGATAAACTTCTCAACCACCCAAATCCACTTGTTTCTAACCTGGCTTCTCCTTCATTACCTAAGAATCCTCCTAGGCGTATGAAAAGAAGATGGCCTCGATATCTTCTCTACAAATGTTATATCAGTGAGTAGATTCTCCACATATTTGTATCATGTCACTATGTCACCTACAGCAAATTTATTTGTTGTATATATTTGTATACATTTATAAATAACAATAAATAAATTATTAAAAAAAAAAATTATATTTATGGTTGTGACGGATGGAAATGGGTACGATACGCTCATTGACTTTCTATGTTGATTGTTTGACGGAAGGAGTATAACAGAGGAAGTTACCAGGAAAATTGAACCAAAAAAAAGCCATTATGATGACACCAAGAATGTGGTTGAGGTTTAAGAGCCACCGGCTGTCTTCTATGTCAGTTTAGATTACAATGGTGGACATTCCTGTTAACCTCAAAGTTGAGCCTCACTTTAGTGTATTACCATCACTACGGTTGCTATGACTCCTGGATTTTGATAAAAATATTTTATGAGTTACTTGGACTTATAATATTAGAAAATTGGCCCCAAAAAATAAATAGATAAATAAAATCAAATATTGGGATACGAGGAGAAGATGTTGGTGGTGCGGTCAAAATAAAACACAAATAAGTTGATGTACTTATTTAATCGTGCTAACGTTTCTAGCCTTCATCAGGGCTAAGAACAGAACAAGATAAAAACCAATGAATACGGAAAAAAAAAAAAAAATGACATAAAGTAAATAATTTTACAGAATGGAATTAATAAAATAAAGTGATGAGAGAAGTGGAAAATAAAATGTACACATAGCTAATTGAATAAGTAGGCAAAGTAACATAATTAAGGAAATAAAATAAAAATGAAGT
>NW_027109437.1:527703-540042 GCF_000696795.3 Halyomorpha halys
ATATAAATATAATTATAAATATTGGGATGTTTGCGTCTCAAAAACACATTTTATTTAATAACGAGTCTGGCAGACGAAAATGGGTACGATACGCTTATCGACAGATAAAGAACGTAACCGCGGAAAGAACTTAAAAAAACTTTATTGGTATCAAAGTTACAAAATATACACTACTACTACTACACTATTACTACGAATAGCAAAGTAACAACTCTAATAACTGAATGAACTCCTTAGCTCTGTAACAGGGGGATATAAATACAATAATGGTGGAAGGGGATAATGCTGAGTCAGATATATAGGGTTATGCACCTTAACTGACCTTTAAGTTAATTGTTTGAAGGATGGAGTATAAAGAGTAAGTACCAGGAAAAGTGAACCTAAAAAAGGTGGAGCCCAATGATTCCTCCAGGGGCATCATAGAAATAATAGAAGTTTCACTTTAGAAATCTTGTAACCTCGAAGTTGATCTCCAAGGGCGTGGCCAACCTCTCACTTGTTGCTTTGAGGGAGAGAAGTGTATAGTTCTCTAGTTGAAAGTTAATCATAACCTATATTTTAACAATAATATTTATATGGGACTAACAAACACAAAGATTTAATATCAATAGTTTTTTTTTTTTTTTTAGAATAGTACTACCCAACAAATCTTTCGCAACTTGACCCCAAACAAAACAAAAATTCTTGAGATCGTATCTAACACAATCCTCTTACGTTTCGATCGACAAATGGTTTGCATTAGGTTTATTGGTAATTAAATTTATATATTCCAACTTGATACGTCAATAAGGTGCGTTGGCCACGTCCTCGGAGCTCAGATTTATATAAAGATTAACAAGAATGTCCGCTGTTTTAATTCTAAACTAGAACAAAGCACAGTCAGTGATTGGCCCCTACTCCTGTGCCACACCCTCGGTGTTTATAATAGGGCCAACTATTTGGCTTCACTTATCCTGGCAGCTTACCATCTTCCCTCCAAGACTAAATGCTATTGCTGACCCAGAATGAATAAAAGCGTCAAGAACTCAAGAAAATGAAATCGCTCCCTATCATCATACTGGAAGAGTGAAACAGAGAGAAATACTATTTAAATTGTTTCTAGTATTTTCGTGTCAATTTAATGTTTAAAGAGTGAAAATGGTAGAAGTTGGAATGGATACAGGCACAGAAGTAAACAGAAATGGAAATTTTGTCATTTATGTACATATAGTTTAAAAATTCCACAATAGACAAATATGAGGTACAATAGTGCATGAGTATGGGGTAAACCCCGAAACGTACAAGTAAAAAGGTAGAATAAGTAATATATAATTGGATGTTTTCTTCACCTCAGCGTTTTAAAAAAAATTGAATATAATTGCCTTCCTAGAAAAGAAAATTCAGAATACACCTAAATTAAGTTTCTAAAATATAACCTTTTTAGTTTGTTATTAGCTTTTTGAAAGGGGGGAGTAAGCTGGCAGAAATAATGAAGCAAAAAAGGCATGGCTTATGTTCCTTTCAGGGGGGTGGCAGAGACGTAAGGTAAGAGTACGAACCAATCACAGGCTGTCTTCTGTTTCAGTTTAGATTACAATGACGGACATTTATATTAACCTTAACGTTAATCTTCCATTCATTGGTGAGGCTTTTTATTTGAAGGAGAGTGAGTAGTGTTGCGGCCAACACATCGTTTAACGAAATGAAAAATCGATTGTGTAACATATATTTTTAGTGTTTAATAAGCATATGTTCTCTTTAGTTTTTTATGCTGTAAAAAATAAAATATACACTTTGTGAGTCTCTTGGTGTGCACACACATCGGCTGTTATGCTTATTCCATCCATTTAATCTTAGCAGTCGGCCATTTTCGCCATCTTAGTCATTTTCTTCACGGCGGGTGGACCACGTCGGCTCATCCTCTAAGAGTACAAGGCGGGTAGACATACGTCTTTTCAAAACTATCTTCACCAGGATATAATCTACCCACAACCGGAGCCCCATCAATCACCGGTGATATAAGACTTTTTTTCTCTTTTTTGTTCAATTATTTAATTTTAGTAATAGTTTTAAGTCTGCTTTTAAACCTACTGACTGCCCTACAGTTTCATTTAATGATGTTACTCTTACCTCTGTCGAACAGATCCGCTACCTTGGACTACATTTGGACAAACGATTAACCTGGAATCCTCACAAGATTGAAAAGACAGGAAACTGCACGTTAATTTCGACTATTACAGCACTTACTAGACAAACGATCTAAACTTCCAACACACTACAAAAGACTGATCTACATGAATGTAATAAGGCCAATCTGGACATATGGAGTTGAGCTTTGGAGCTCCACTAAACCTTCGAATTCCTCCCGTATTCAATCCTTACAATCCAAAATCCTTCGCAAAATCCTCACAAATCCTCCTTTGTCACAAATAAAATCATACATAAAGACCTTAATGTTCCCTATGTAACCGATCTAGCCCGAACCAGATATCACTCCTGCCATTATAAACTCTCTAACCACTGAAACCCCCTAGTTTCTAACCTTGCATCCTCTTCCATTCCTGACAATCCTCCGAGGCGCCTGAAAAGAAGATGGCCACGAGACCAGCTAATGTAAAATGTCATTAGAGTGCTACCAATGGGTAGTTTCTCTACACGCCTGTAACACTCCAATTTTACTTAGATCAGATTTACTAAATGTACAGTTGTAAATAGCAATAAATAAATATAAAAAAAAAAAAAGATTTGCTTTGTACTTTTTTTCTGGTTTGTATATTTTCTATATTTTGTTTTCCTTTATTATGTTCCTCTTATTTTAAAGTACAATAATAACCAAATTCTGCTCTTCATTTCTTTTCTTTTCACTACTTCTCACGGTTGGGCTAGTAAAGGTTCCTTTTGAACGCCTACCCGCCGTAACATTTTGGTCCTCCGGCCTGGAAAAATGAAAACAAAAGAAACGAACAGCCAAATTTCGGCTTCGGTTGTGGTTGTAGTCCTGTGTGGATGTTCTCGTGGAGGTAGATCGAAAAAAGGACGTACGCCAGCCTTGTTCTCTTGTAGGATGAGCCGAAGTAGTCAGCCTTGCTAAGATGATAAAGACACCGGAGAATGCTGGCAACTACGAATGCGTAGTGAGGAGATCATGAAGTCGATATAAGCGCACACTGAGACGTTAAGTCATCTGTTTATTTTCAGTATAAAAAACCGTTTTGTTTTTGGACGTAATAAAAATCATATTAATTATAATCAATTACACAGTTAATTTTAAAACAGATACTAAGAATTTAAACCAACATTATGCAGAGATTTTAAGCAAAATAAATGGAGAAATTTGTTACTATTTACAATTAAATGTAATAATGTAATTTTGAGAACTAATTCTAAATAATTTATTTATTCTAAATAAATACCAAATTGAGACAAAAATGCAATTGAAATAAAATTAATTAATTTTAAAACAAGGCTGACCTGTGTGAGTGGGAGGTTATAAATAGTTTGGTATATGGTTGTGTATTAATTGTGGATAATCTTATATAAGAAAAAATAAATATATTTGATTTTAAATTTTGAAAAAATAGGTAACTAGACTTAAGCTTAGTAAGTTTATTAATAATAAATATGACTCTCTAATAATTGACTTTATAAATAGGTTTTTAACTTATAATAAAGAAAATGACCTGGGCAGAATAGCCTGTAAAAGTAACTTTAAATTAATGTGAGGAAGAAATTATATTGAAGGCATGTTATATTGTTAGTGAATAATGTTGTTCTTATAAGTGTTAAAAATGAATATATAATATAAGCTGTTAAATATTTAGATATCCTTGAGGATGGCTAAAATGGCCGAACGTTGGACTGGTGAAAAATAAAAGTGTTGAGACAAAAAAGGATATAAATTTTTGATTTATTTAATAAAAAACTCATAGGTTCATGTAATCGATTTATGGACCATATGTTGGCCGTAACAAGTAGGGTTAAGCCAACTTCCTGCTCTAGCGACTATAGAAAGTAGTTACATTTCATCCATTGAACCCAGGCGAATAGAAAACTCTATTCTTTGGAAAAATTGGAGCCAAAATGGGAGTTAACCACGCCTTCGGAGCTCAGATGTAAGTTGGGGTTAATAAGAATGTCTCCTATTTAGTTCTGAGGCCTGCCTTTTTAGCCTCACTTTTCCTAGCAGCTTAACATCTCCTTCATCCAAGCTTGAAACAATCACTGAAAATTACTATTATCGAGCTATTGTTTACTGTAAGTCTCAAAGATATTCTAAATAATTATCAAAAATTAATAATAATAAATAATATATCTAATAGTAGAAATAATGAACATTAAGAACTCACTTGTTGATTATGGCTCCAAATAACTTGTGGTGGTGGCTCAGGCGCGAACCTAACAAGGCAGGTCAGGTTGATGGTACTTCCTCTCTGGATGTGCAAGTCGGGACCGCCAAGAATTTCTGTCACCGGTTCTGAAAACAAAGGAGAAGACTTTTAAAAAGGAAGATATAATTTAAAATATAAATATCATTTCAATCATAATAAATTAGTAACCATCATCAATCACCAAGACGATTCCATTGATGCCACTAGAGACAAATAAAGAAACTGTCCTTAGAGGAGATATAGGCCTAGGAGTTAGCATTGGGGATATTGCGATCTTGGCGGAAAATATTATTTTGGACTTCCTGGGGATCATACACCATCACCTGCATGGGAATTAGCTCGGAGATTATTCTTTGTTTTATTTATTTATTTTAATATGTTGACCTCTCTATTTGTGTGTTTTATCGTATTTATTCATTAAATTATTTTATTTTATTAATACTTATTTATCCATTCAAGTGTTTCCTGTAACCGGTTTTTTATTATATTTTCCTTTTAATCTATGTGTTAGTCTTATTCTCGTAAAATGTACCTATTTGTTTGTTTTTGGTAAACTGATCTACTGCTGTGACTATGAATGATGGTCTGATCTCACATTGCCGTCTAATATTGAATTTGTTTAGGATCTAGGAGGGTGAATTCCGGAGAGCGAATTTGTTGATCGGGTGAATTAAAAAATTGTGAAAGGGTGAAATTGGAGGAGCAGAAATGAGAAAGAAAAATAGGAATGAATTGAAACATTTGTAGTTGTTGTACATACCGAATTGGATTGTAAAATGAAACTGTAGGGGGGAAAAATTGTTTATTATATCTTATTATTGTATCTTTTTTTTTCTGATCATACCATGTATGTGTAATTTATATATGTCTGATTACGGATTGATAAGTATGCTGTGTGAGATAGCAACCTAATGTATTTTGGCAGCATAGATAAATAAAGTATTTCTCTCTCAGTATATTATTCTATAGGCAATAGACCATGGAGGCCTAAGTCCTCGCGCGATGAATTTCCCAATATTAGGACGTAATATTCCTATTATTTGGAAATAAATCGCACGTTTCTTGACGTGTTTTTTTTTCACAGGGTGGGTTCATCATTCCCACGCCTATTTTTTGTGAGTGCCACCGATTGGCTAACGGAGCCTCACAAATGCCCGGGGAGAGGTTGTCCTTGAGTTTTGTATTTTGTGCTTGAAAAAAACCCGGGTGGGACCGGGATTCGATCCGACAACCAGTGGATTGGTAAACTGGCGCGTTACCACGCTGCTACCGCTGCTACCACTCCTTAGAGGAGTAGGGACACAAAAAAAAATACCATAATAAATACCAAATAATATCATAATAAAAAAAATGAAATTCAAAGACCGTCGGTGAACATTGAAAAACTGTACAACCCACTTTTATTATACAAAGATAATACTTCTGATACATTGAATAGTATTAGTAGTATAAAACGTTTAAATGTGTAGTATAGTAACTTCTTTTAACGGACACCTCTCTAAAACTGAATACAATATAATTAAAATTCCGAATAAAAAAGTTATATTATAATTCTAATGCATTTCAACCCCTCCATTCCGGACCCACAGTTAGTTTCTGAATAGTTGGACAATCCAAACAGGAAATTTTTAATACAGTCCTGACTGATGTTTTAATTCAATCTTTTCCTTATTTAAATTTTATTATAGAACTTTTTTATGAGTGTTGCGAAGTGTAAAAGAGAAGAATTATTCCTTCACAACAAATTCTTTAAATGATCTTTGCATATCTTCAGATAATACTTTTTTGCAATTAAATCCGTAATAGTATTACGCACACTATACTATACTTATGTCCTTCAACTAATGAGTATAAAACGGTGGTTGGGAATAGCTGAAGGCAAACATACAAAAATAAGTTAATTAATTAATTTATATTGAGTCCAGCATAACTATTATTATAATTGGGTTCGTTCCAGAGTTTTTTGTGTGTTTACCAGTTACCAATTAAATACTTTTATATTTATAAAATTTGGTACCATTAATTATATAATATAATAAGGGGTGGTACTGCGTAATATAGTAGTAAATAAACTACATAAAGGAACTAAGTATTTATTTACAATGATTGATAAGTATTTATTTACAATGATGTTATTAAAATGATTGAAATGATTCAGATAGTTGTTTTTCCATAAAATATAGAATTACTTTATGAATTAGGACTACATCTCGACAAACGACTGACATGAAATCTTCATACAAGACTAAAAAGACAAGAAACTGCTCGTAGATTCCGACTATTGCAACATTTACTGGACAAACGGTCTAAATTGCCAATCCATTACAAAAGACTGATCTACATGACTATTATAAGGCCTATCTGGACATACGGAGTTGAGCTTTGGGGCTCCACTAAACCATCAAATTCCTCCAGAATCCAATCCTTACAGTCCAAAATCCTTCGTAAAATCCTTAATGCTCCTTACTTTGTCACAAATCAAGTCATCCATCAGGACCTCAATATTCCATATGTTGCCGATTTGCCCAGAACCAGATACCGTTCCTTCCATAATAAACTTCTCAACCACCCAAATCCACTTGTTTCTAACCTGGCTTCTCCTTCACTACCTAATAATCCTTCTAGGCGTCTGAAAAGAAGATGGCCTCGAGATCTTCTTCTCTAGAAATGTTATTGGAGTTCTATCAGTGGGTAGATTCTCCACATGTTTTTATCATGTTACTATGTCACCAACAGCAAATTTACTTGTTGTATATATGTGTATACAGTTGTAAATATCAATAAATAAATTATTAAAAAAAAAAAACTTTATGAATTGTTACCTAATATATCTTAATAGTTTCTGCCTTGGATGATTCATGTCGTGGATGTGTCTTTGCCGTGAGTGCTGTCGACTTCTCCAAGTCCATGCTCTTCTCTAGTCCGTCTAGTTACTTCTGTTGTTTTCAATACTTTTTTCCTGGTCTCCCACCTCCCCTTAGAGGTGTTACCTTTACCGAATCTAATTCCTCATTGGCCATAGTTGACAAAACGTCCCCTAGTTAAGCGTCTACCCTAGGCCCGAGAGGGTATGGGAAAGTTCTAGGAAGGGTTTTTACCTGCTTAATTGGCTTCTTTCCTTCGGTATATAGCAAGAGATGTGCGAAAAGCTCTGACACACAAGACCAAGTGCGGTACACAAACACAGGTGCCTCTGTATGTGTTGACAGTGGTATCTGGGGGAACAGGCATCCTCGAAGATGTGGCTAAATCTATAACCACATTTACCATATTGTTGTCGTCGGAATATTAAAACCTCGATACATAGCACATTCAAATAAAATGTGTAGAATATGATGTATTGATTCTTTTTAAAATTCTTTTAGTTGAATTTTAATTTTTTTTTCAATAGATATACAATTTTATTTATTTTTTCGGATAAGAAACACATCTTTATTTCATTCTTGTGTTCTTTTTATATTAATCCTTCCTAGAATCCCTCTGTGCAGCAGATAAAATCATATTCCCCGTGAGTGTCCGTTGTATAAAGGTTTAACTATACTTATACTAATAATAATAATAATAAAACTAAGTTTGGTGTACAGGACGGAAACATTTTGTTCTAAGATGTCTCTTTTTAAATATTCAAGAAAATCTTCTTTCTCTACTTTCCTTAGGAGTTTCCTTTTAATTTTAATAACTTTAAGTAAACTTTTTCACTCAAAGAACAGCAGCCTTATTATTTACTTCTTGTGAGTTGAAAAAATTAAAATTCCTAATGGTTCAACTTTCGTTACTGTTTTCTAAAGGGATGCGAGAACTAAACCAGCTGAACTTAACTTTTAACACAAAACTATATTTCAGCATATTTTAAGTAGCTTTGATATAGATTAACTACATTTTTTTTAAATGTTCATTTTCATTTTACTTTAATAATGTTAACCCAATTAAAAAAAACAAACTAATAAATAAGAAATGTATTCTTGTTTTTAGTTTTTAGACTGTTATTCGAAAAAAAAAGTATAACATTCCGTATACGAGCGTGAGATCATAAAATCGATATCATTTTCATTTGTTGCATATCCTAACACATACGAAGGACCCTGATATGCTAGAAATTAAAATATATCGATACACGATTTTAAAATCGGTAACATTTTCATATTCTGCATCTCCAAAAACATATGAAGAGATCCTAAAATGATCAGAAAAGTTAAAATAAATCGATAAACGATTTTAAAGTCGATAGTGTTTTCATATTCTGCATCTCCAAAAACCTATATAGGAAGTCGAATATGTAAGAAATTAGAAAAGTTAAAATAAATCGATACGCGATCTTCAAATTGATAGCATTTTCATTTTACGAATCTCCTAAAACATATTAAGGGATCCTATTACGTTAGAAGTCAGAAATTTTAAAATAAATCGATACACGATCTTTAAATCGATAGCATTTTTATTTTCTGCATCTCCTAAAACGTTGGGTACCCACAGCCGTAAATGCCGCTGAGAGGAGGTCTTATTAACAAGGCTGAGAATAAGTTACACGAGGCTCAACCACTCCTATCTTATTTCAAAACAAATGTCTTTGAACTGTTAGTATTGCACAACAATTTAAAAATTATCCATATTTTTCAACAATGCCCATATTCACATCATACCTCAATAGCGTAGGATTAAACCCGCATATTACTAAAACCCTTGGGGCCCATGATAAAACAATAAAATTATTTTTCAGTTTTTTCATATAATTTATTTATTGTTATTTACAACTGTATACATATATACACATCAATTAAATTTGCTGTAAGTGATATTATGACATGATACAAATATGTGGAGAATCTACCCATTGATAGAACTCCAATATTCAGTTTTTAAAATGAAAACGTTTACAAATAAAACATCAAAATAAGAAAAAATATATAAATAAATAAATAAAAATGATAATAAGGGAGGTGGCGGTAGCAGCGTGGCAACGCGCTTGTCTACCAATCCAAAGGTTGTGAGTTCGATTCCCCGGCCCTGCCCGGGTTTTTTCAAGCACATCATACAGTACTAACTTACAGCCCGGGAATTTGTGAGGCCCACGAGCCTATGGGCGGTAATAAAAAAAAAATAGTCGTGGATGTGACGAATCCATCCCTATAGAAACCACGTCAAGAAACGCGTAGTTCCTTAGTACATCGCGAGCGGTCTCGGCCCACCACGGTGTGTCAAGCCAATAATAATAAAATTTAAAAAATAAAATTATACCAATGTAAGCAAATTTGTACATTGCAAAATGTATTTGCTCATTCCATAAGTAGATAGCTAATTCCAACAAGGCCAAAACAGAACAATATAATTTGCGCAATATAATTTTCTTATATAATTTGCACTATCGGTGAATACTATATAATAAAATATTTGATAATGCTATTGAGAGAGAGAGAATATACTCGCTCTGTGACCCGAGAAAATTAATTGCTCTGACGGATATGGAAATATGGAATGGGTCATTTCCAATGCAAATGGCTCATTGCCAAATCGACCGCCATTTGTGTTCCTAATTAGCCAATCACAAACTGAATTTAGCATGTTATCATTTGAGATATGTAGCAAAAAAAAATTAAATGCCTATCTCCCTCTCCATTAAATTTCGAAATTGTTCGTCATTAAATATTCACAGTAATTTTTTGCATGATCAAGGTAATTATAAAAATTAGAGATGTAAATGCTTTCATCGGATGATTCCAATCCAATCTAACTTGGAATTACAAAAATCTACTTTGAGATATTGAGCAGATGCATGATAAAAAATAATAATAAAAGGATTTCTTATGAAATTTTAATAAAGAACTGTAATTTAGATATAAAAATTATTAAATATAGTTATATTTATACAACTTACAAATTTACTAATGAAAATCTCATATGAAAGGAATATGGTCCGGGTGCGGTCAAAAAAACTCAAATAGTAGAATTATACTATTTTAATGAGCCAACATTTCGCCCCACGCTGCAGGGCTTCTTCAGGGCTAAAAAAGATACAAACTCATAGTTACATAAGGAATACAAAAACGTAAGTGTAAAATAACAGGGGTATAAAATGTAAAAAAGTAAGATATAATAAGAAAAACTAAAGGTAGTAAATAGTAAATGTAAAGGGTAATAGTAACAAATAGATAAGAAAAGAAATATTAAAGAAAATACAAATAAAGAGATGTAAAAAGAAAAAAGAATACAAATCAAATGATGAGACAGAATGCATACCTATTTTGAACGGCAGTCAAAACAAAAATGACCGTTGGTATACTTATACTTTACTTTTCCTTTGTTTCTCTATTTGTTTTAATGTATGTATTTAATGTATATTTCCATTTATTGTTCACCTAATTTAAATACTGTTCTATCATGTTTACTTTACAAATTATTTTCGTTGTTGTGGCACTACTGCTGTCCCCACTCCTCCCAATACCAACGGTCATTTTAGTTTTGACTGCCGTCAGAATAGGTATGCATTCTGTCTCATCATTTGATTTGTATTCTTTTTTCTTTTTACATCTCTTTATTTGTATTTTCTTTAATATTTCTTTTGTTATCTATTTGTTACTATTACCCTTTACATTTACTATTTACTACCTTTAATTTTTCTTATTATATCTTACTTTTTTACATTTTATACCCCTGTTATTTTACACTTATGTTTTTGTTTTCCTTATGTAACTATGTGTTTGTACCTTTTTTAGCCCTGAAGAAGCCCTGCAACGTGGGGCGAAACGTTGGCTCATTAAAATAGTATAATTCTACTATTTGAGTTTTTTTGACCGCACCCGGACCATATTCCTTTCATCTTTACACACGGTCAATCAATAATCTTCCAGAAAATCTCATATCTTACAGTTATAAAAAAGCGATGTTGTTCCACTATAAAGGAAAATATAAACAAGATGGTGGCTCCCACAATTAACGCACATGCCTGTTATTAATATGCATATGCCTAAGTACCACCAGCGCTCCTTGTGGCCAAGAAAAAAAAAAGACTCGCTAGCTAACTGTGGCCCAAAGCAAAGGAGAGAGAGTAATTTTTTCTCTGGGCAAATATTTTCTTCCCGTCTTCAATGAAGATTATCATACGAGAGTAACTCTGTGAAGTGGCTCCTTAACTGGGGAAGAGTACCAGGAAGAAGAAAAACCAAGAAGAGCTTTTATTCACCTAAGTGAGTTCAGTTTAATTTTCATTAACAACAGTAACCATTTTCATGCACTACAACGAATTAATAAACCATTTTCACTGCGTTCAGATTCTCCTAAAAATCTATATCTGTTAATAGTAAAAAAGTTTTAAGTTAAAAAAAGTAGCAATAATGACAAAATATGAGATAATTATATATAAAATATTTTTATCAGCAACCTGAAGATGTGGGATATTCCCGAAACGTTGTTGTTGATTATATGTAATAAATTATTACAATTAAACAAGGAAGATTTGTGTCATTCACCAAATTCAATTTAATTCCAGAAACTCTTCCAGTTCCAGAAACTGCTTTGAAAGCCGGTCGACTACATCGTTTCCTTACAGACCGCACCGCCCTGGTAACCATTACAGTACCACTTCACTATTTTTTTTTTATTTTATTTATTTCTAATATATTAACTTTTTTCGAATATATATAACGAATTTAATTTTTTTATATCTTTATCATGTCTAGTATTATTTCTTATCATTATTGAGTAAGAATCTGTATATATTTTTTCTTTCCCTATCTATTTTATTTTTCTTTATATATATTTCCTAATATTAACTATTGCAATGAAATCAGCTTATATATTTTAGTATAGATATGATGATATTATGAATGTTACAGAGATTACCTAATATTAAATAAAAAAAAAATCGTTTGACAATATGACCGTTACCTTTAACGATAGTATCTTAGGTCCCATTCTTTATACGGTTTATACAGCTGACATCCCAATCCACCCTAACACAGTGCTAACAACATACGCT
>NW_027109437.1:541362-558336 GCF_000696795.3 Halyomorpha halys
AAAGAAGATGGCCACGGGACCTTCTAGTTTAAATTAATGTTTGAAGTACCACCAATGGGTGGTTCCTTCCCAAGATTTTCAAGTATATATGAAACTACATATTTACCTATTATATCATTTTGTACAGTTGTAAATTACAATAAATAAATAATTAAAAAAAAAAACTTTAACGAAATAATAATAGGTTTACATTCAGTGAAATTATTCAGCAATAAACTTGGTTCGGGGCCATCTCAATAAAACAGAATATCAATATCTATCCATTGAATTTTAATAGAACACTTAAATTGAAACGAATGTTTCCTCCATTCGATGAGGAATGCTTTATAAAGGTGTAAGCTGGCAATGAATACTTTAAAGGGGGGAAAGGAGCTCAAAAGAAAAGCGGATATTAAAGAGAGGTTGGTGGGGAGGAGGAAGGGGAGGAGGAAGGGGCGTAAAGAGAACAAGCCGCGATAGAGCTGAATAAAATAGAAATTAATGAGGATCGGTGGAAAGGTGCGAAGCTATCGTCGGTCTCGCCTAATTCAATAAACGTTTTCGTTTCTCAAAAGTTCCCAATTCAAATTTCATTTCACAGGTTATATGTTCAAAGTTTATCATTAGCATAATAATAACAGCAGTGTTTATATTTCATTATTTTCAAAATCATACAGAATGCTTATGATTCAGAGTAAAACGGAAATTTTCAGCGACGTTTTCAAAAAAAGGAATTTCAAATACGTACTAGTAAGAATAAAAGACAAATTCCTGACATCAAAATTACTTTTTAAGTCAAAAATCTTCTTAATCAATGGAATTGTAGTTACTTAAATAAGCAGGGTGTTTTAGGGTCTAGTGTCCAAACTTTTTTTTTTAAATTATTTATTGATATTTTCAACTGTATACACATATATACAACAAGTAAATTTGCTGTAGGTGACATAGAAACATGATAAAAACATGTGGAGAATCTACCCACTGATAGAACTCCAATAACATTTCTAGAGAAGAAGATCTCGAGGCCATCTTCTTTTCAGACGCCTAGGAGGATTATTAGGTAATGAAGGAGAAGCCAGGTTAGAAACAAGTGGATTTGGATGGTTGAGAAGTTTATTATGGAAGGAACGGTATCTGGTTCTGGCCAAATCGGCAACATATGGAATATTGAGGTCCTGATGGATGACTTGATTTGTGACAAAGTAAGGAGCATTAAGGATTTTACGAAGGATTTTCGACTGTAAGGATTGGATTCTGGAGGAATTTGATGATTTAGTGGAGCCCCAAAGCTCAATTTCGTATGTCCGGATAGGCCTTATAATAGTCATGTAGATCAGTCTTTTGTAATGGATTGGCAATTTAGACCGTTTGACTAGTAAATGTTGCAATAGTCGGAATCTACGAGCAGTTGCTTGTCTTTTTAGTCTTGTATGAGGATTCCATGTCAGTCGTTTGTCGAGATGTAGTCCTTATGTCCAAACTTAAAATATGAATTAAGGCCTCAAAAATTTTTTTTTTTAAATTTGTATATTTAATTTAATTTACAACTGTACAAAAAATAAATAAAATAAGTAAATCTGTGGAATGTTTTATTTACACTTGAAAATCTTGGGAAGGAACCACCCATTGGTGGTACTTCAAGCATTAATTTAAATTAGAAGGTCCCGTGGCCATCTTCTTTTCTGACGCCTCGGAGAAATATCAGGGATTGTTAAGTATGAGAGATTAAGAACTAATGGGTTAGGATGAGTAAGGAGTTTGGAATGAAAAGAGGTGTATCTGTTTTGGGCCAAACCTGCAATGAATGGGATGTTAAGGTCTTTGTGGATGAGTTTATTTGTAACGTAATAAGGAGCATCAAGGATTTTACGTAAGACTTTGGATACGGAAGTTTAGGGCGTTAGTCAAGTAGGTGCTGCAGCATCGAAATCTACGAGCAGTTTCTTGTCGTTTCAGTCTTGTGTGTGAATTCTAAGTAAGACTCTTGTCAAGATGGAGTCCTAAGTATCGAATCTGTTCAACAGGCGTTAGTTAAAAAAAAAACAATTAAAAAATTTCCTCTGAAGGTATGTCCGCAAACGCTTTCCTCAGGAGATATTCACACCTTTAGATTTTCAATGTTTTGAATTGTTTAGGTTACATGAAATAAATAAAACTCATTCATTTCTTCCAACTACTTTATTAATTAAACATTAAAGTCAAATTAAAGACAGATTTAGAACATTAAAATGTTTAATTGAAGTACATCAATTAGTTGCAGTATCGTGAATTGTTTTTAATTTGAAATTAGTGTTCATTAAATTAAGTTGTGATTGAGCGAATATTTGATTTCCTAAAGGCCAAAAAAATAAAAAGACCTTCCACAAGCTCGTAAAATTCCACTCATCGGTCCACAAAACTACACCAAAAAGTAACCTTCTCTCCATCTATTCCTTCCTCAGTGTTGCCATCTCACATTAAGCCGAAAAATCCACGACATATTGTGTGTGGACGGTAAATCTTTTCCGAGAGTAGACAGTTCCAAATTAACAACGGACTGAGACAGACCAGCGTATAGGAAGCTTGGAATGACAGAACCTTCTCTGTCAAGAATACTGATGTCCCGAAAAATCTCTAAAAATCCGAAACTAAGGGTGTACAATGTGCAAGCCTGCTGTGATATACGGCTGTGAGACTTGAGCATTAACAGGTACCCTAGAAAGCAGAATCGAGTGATTTGAAAGTCTTCCGTACAGTTATAGGAGCGATCTCTGGATTTTGGGGAGCTATCTCACACAATCATATATTTTGTTTCATCTTTATTTACTTGCAAGCCAATTACCTCTGTTTCTCTGAATAGAGTGTCATGTATTATATAAGTAAATAAAAAATCACACTTATAAATGTGTTTTATTGAACGTAAGATATGATTCAAAAAGCGTGAGTCGCTACTGCCGAAACGATCTCACGAACCACACCGATTCTCTTCAGGTTTACTGGAGATGTTGAGAGAAGATCCCACAACAATAACAACACTTTTTAACTTTCTAAAAATCATTAATATTTATGATCACACATAGTCTAACTGTCCAGCAATAGATAAGTTTTATTTTTATTTTTAATATTTATTTATTGCTATTTACAACTGTACATTATAATACATTTAATAAATCTGATCTAAGTTAAATTGGAGTGTTACTGGCGTGTAGAGAAACTACCCATTGGTAGCACTCTAATGACATTTTACATTAGCTGGTCTCGTGGCCATCTTCTTTACAGGCGCCTCGGAGGATTGTCAGGAATGGAAGAGGATGCAGGCTAGATCGGTTACATAGGGAACATTAAGGTCTTTATGTATGATTTTATTTGTGACAAAGTAAGGAGCATTGAGGATTTTGCGAAGGACTTTGGATTGTAAGGATTGAATACGAGAGGAATTCGAAGGTTTAGTGGAGCCCCAAAGCTCAACTCCATATCTCAACTCCTTATTACAGTCATGTAGATCAGTCTTTTGTAATGTGTTGGAAGTTTAGACAGTTTTTCTAGTAAGTGCTGTAATAGTTGAAATCGACGTGCAGTTTCCTGTCTTTTCAGTCTGGTGTGAGGATTCCAGGTTAATCTTTTGTCCAAATGTAGTCCAAGGTAGCGGATCTCTTCGACAGTGGTAAGAGTAACATCATTAAATGAAACTTTAGAGCAGTCAGTAGGTTTACGACGAAGGGTAAAGGTGATTTGTTGGAATTCATCTTAATCCTCCAATTACGGCACCATTCTTCGAGGATTGTGATATGGGACTGGAGAGTTTGTGATGCAATCAAAGGGTTATTATTAACTGCGAGCACACATGTGTCATCGGCATACGTGGTGAGGATAGTGTTAGGATTGTTTGGAATGTCAGCTGTATAGACGGTGTAGAGGTTGGGACCAAGGATTAATAGATAAGAGATGCAAAATTCATTGTAGTAATTTACTAACTACCTCAAATCTAATTGCAACTTTGTAAAATGTAAATCATAATTGTAAATATGTAATTATAATTGTAATTGTAAATTTGTAACTTGTAATTGTAATGTGATGTAACTTGTAATTGTAAATTTGTAACTTTCTCGCTTTGTAACTTTGTTAATATGTCAATTGTTATCTACTAACTTTGTAAATTCAGTGTTAATGGCCCTAGTGGTCGAAAAACCTAATAATGATTCAAAAAGTAGACATGTAAATTGTTAATGGGTCCGACAGACCCACCTTGTTTTGTTGGTTAAACAATAAGTAAAATTTTTTTTATTTTTTTTTTAATATTTATTTATTGCTATTTACAACTGTACATTATAATACATTTAGTAAATCTGATCTAAGTTAAATTGGAGTGTTACAGGCGTGTAGAGAAACTACCCATTGGTAGCACTCTAATATAAGTAAAATGAAACTTTTGACCGCAACCCTGACCATCTTCTTATATATCAATTCTTACGGTCAACTATATATACATATATAAAATGAAACTAGTGTAACAATGAGATAGTTACTGTTCTTGTATGAAGCAGTCATTTCACATTAGCGAGTTTCGGATACCAGAAGGTGCGTATATAAAATAAATTATGGTAATTTGTCTGCAATAAAGCTTTATGAACTGGAAATGACGACTATTAAGATGAAAAATGTTCTCTGTAATAAATGGTTTTAATGGCTCCCTGAGTACCTGCGGGCTACGGGAAGGCATTTCTCTGATTTATGAAGCCTTGGTAATTATTAATTCAGCCAAAACAACTTCCACAGATTTCGCCCAGTCACTTCTCTAATTCAATAAATTTATTTTTTCTTTAAATTTCTTCAGTCAAGAATATTTTATAAATTGTGTGTATTTATAGCGGATTTTATATAGTTAGTCTTAAATATCTATTCCATCGTTTTAGAAAGTAAAAGGATCAAAATTTGCTTTTACTTTATATTATTAAATAATGACATTATTTATCATAATTAGTTTAACAATTCAGTTCAAAAATGTGTTTAATTAAAAAAAATATACAAAACATGAATCCATACAAAGATTTAAAACAAATATAAAAAATGGAAGAGCATCGGTCAGTCGAAGCCTCTATGGAATCCTGACTAAAACAGAAACCAAAAAAAAAAAAAAAATACGTTGTATACCTTTACCGTGTCAATAGTTTAAAATAACAATATTTATGGTATATAATTTATTCAAATTCTTAAGAATGGTATTTATCTATTAAATTAATCAGGTAGTATCCTTGTTAAGTCTCAATGCTCTTTATTATATCAATAGTCCAACGTTTCGGCAAATTAGTAAATTCACACCTCATATCAAATTTAAAACTTTAATTTTAGATTAAAACTACACTATCCACCTCTAAAAACAAATTTTTATATTTGTATCTATTTTAATTTCTTCCCATTTATCATTTATAATTTTATAAACCATTTTAAACGGTATATTTGTAAATAAAGCGGCAACATCATAACTTATAATGATTTCATCCTTTTCAATTCTAATTTTATTGAGTTTATATTTTGCCTCTATTAGATTAATTATAGGAATATTTTTATCTTTATAAACATTTTTAAAACTATTTTAAAAATATTCAGATACGTTAACAAGGGTCCATTTATACCATTTATAATTGGTCAAAGTGGTTTTTCTTCTTTATGGAGTTTTACTAACCCATACATCCTTGAATGGTTAAATTTACTAGTTTATCAATTATTTTTCATTGATCGTTTTATTTTTATAGAGCTTTTAAACATAATTTTTCACTTGTTTATCAATGTGGCAGTGGATAGTGTAGTTTTAATCTACAATTAAAGTTTTAAAAATTAATGATTTTTTAAAAAAAATAGGGTGATTTTGACTTATAATTGATGACCAGGGCAAAATAGACTGTAAAACATTTTTTTAATTTTTATGTGAGGTGTGAATTTATATTTAAGATTGTCCTTGAGAAGGCCGAAACGTTGGATTATTGATATAATAAAGAGCATTGAGACTTAACAAGGATACCATTTGATTTATTTAATAAATATTTATATTTTAAGAAACACATCAATGTTATGGTATGGCTTTAATACATCAAGTACTAACCAACTGAGCTCTATCCTGTGTAGCCCGTTACAAAAAAAAAGAAAAAATATTTGATACAAAACTGGTTTATATTTATAATATATAGTCAGCCCTGTCAGTTTGGAGACCCTTCTGAGGTCTACCCAGCTTCATTAAGTAATCTTTGATTGGGTATAAATCTGATGGTTGCATGATTTTGACCAAGTCACCTCCTTGTACAACTGTTGGTCTAGCCTTACAAAGTACTGCACCCCTGACCCTACATGGGTTGTAGCGGTAAAGTTTTAATTATTTTTTAAGATATAGATATGTAGAAAAGATTAACAACACTGTAACTCATAAATCTCTTCAGAATATCAAATCATAAAAACTGAAACATGTATTGTCTCCCCTAGTATTATCAAGTACTTATAAACCTTAATAAAGTAGCAACATTTTTCGAAGATATTACTAACATTTCTGAAAAACTCTTGATTTTTTCTATATTTAAAAAAAATGTTATTATACTATGATAAAATTATCAATTTCTATTAATTAATATCAAATTGTTAACTAGTGACAGTTCATTAAAACACATAAAATGAAGGAAATTTCTTTGTATGACCTGCACCTACCAGTTTTTCAATTATGGTAGTAAATTACCATGCACTTTATTTTCTATAATGAACCATATTGTGACTAAAATTGCAGATAAACATACTTTTTTTTACTGGGATTAGGAGCTTAAACTGTATATATTGCATTTCAATGTAGGTAGGCTTCAGTATATATACTTCTATACATAAGTTGGATATATTGAGAAGGTACACGACCTGGAGAGTAAATAAGAATCTCTACACCGGCTCCTTAGAGATACATTTTAAGGGAAATATACTGACGTGTGGATTAGGATCGAAGGGGCATTAGGACTAGTAGGGCCTCCTATATCTGCTCCGAGGCTCACGGCCTTATAGATAATCCTTACTTTTCGGTTAAACATCTCTTTTCATATTACTTTATAATAAATATATCAAATAAGATAAAACGTTATGATTACGCTAAAGATATGACACCTCGCGTACATTTCATCGATCCTACCTCTTTGTGGTACTGCTCGTTACTGAACGTTAGAAAGATAAAAGGTTGGTAAAAATTATTGCACAAAGTGAACAATGACCAACTGCTAACGTCATTAGTCATTTTTTATAACATTTTTTGTTGCACATTATTTAATGGTGTTCAAAGTAATAAATCGTATAGATTTAGTCAGGATCCCAGGATAATCGCTGATGGCAATTATCCAACATAAGTTAATTAATTAATTTATATTGAGTCCTGCAAAACTATTGTTATAATTGGATGTTTTTTCAAAGGCTTGTTGTGTATTTACCAGTTACCAATTAAATTCCTTTTTATCTATAAAATGTTGTTTCCATTAATTATATAATATAACAAAGGGAGGTATTGTGTAATATAATAGTAAATAAACTACATCAAGGAACAGAGTGTTTATTTGTAATTTATTGGTGTGATTAAAATGATTCGGATAATTGATTTGCAATAAAATATCGATTATTACCTAATATATATCTGAATGAGTGCTGAGTTGGTTGATTTGGGTGGTGCGTGTAGTAATGTGAGTGCCATCTTGTTCATAAGGGATGGCGTCCAGGTCTCGTAGCCGTTCTTAGGACTTCATCTGATCGTGGAGTTCCATTTCTGAAGAGCTCTTCTCAAGACCTCTTCTCTCACCTGTCCTCCTACTTCTGTACTTCTACCGCTTCTCTCTCTGTTTGCGTTCTCTTTACTTCTGCCCCCACTTATTTCAATAAGGAGCGTCGCCTTTTGGGCGAGTATGGATCACAAAGCTGGACAGCCCTCGACAAGCACGTAGGAAGGATAACGTCAGCAGGAATGAGATTCCTCCAAAGAATAGTTCGTAAGACCAGGAGTGGGTGTGTCAGAAATGAAAGGATTCGGGAGGATCTGGGGATGAAATCAGTGCGCGACACCTCGCAAGAGCGGCAACTGAAGTGGTATGGACACGTCTGCAGAATGGACGATACCAGAAAAGCCAGGTTGTATTTGGAAGCAAGGTCGGAAAGAAGACGGCCCCGTGGCAGACCCAGGTGCATGTACTCTGAGTACAATGGAAAACTAGGGGCAGCAAGAGGACGCACCATCCTGGAGATGAGAAGACTAGCTAGGGACAGGGACCGGTGGGCTAAATGGACTGAGACTGCGACTCCATGCTTGTCGGCACACAATAGTTAGAGGAAGAAGAAGAAACATGCATGCAAATTTATAGTTATTATTTTAAAGATAGGTATTTTTTTAAACCAATTTATCTGCATGCAGATTCTTTGATATTATTTTGAATATAATTTTCTTATTAATGTTGTAGGTTCTTACTGGACAAGTTTCCATTAATATAATTAGATGTAGTGAAAATACTCATCCTTATTTAATGATTTATAAACATTTCGGGGTTAACACCTAACTTGAAGTATCTACAAACAAATTCACACTTAAATAAATATGTATTCAAATATCACATTTAATTGTTTTCCTTATTATTCATAAATTTATTAACAATAACCATATTACTGTCATTTTATAGTAAGTTAATATATAAAGTTTCATATACAATCATAAATAAGGATTGAAGAAGTTTGACGGGGGGTGCGGTCAGCAAAGAACAACATAAATAAACAAAACCACATTTATTTATTTTATACCGACGTTTCGACCTGAGTTTCAGGTCTTCATCAGGGCTATAGAACATACAAACTTCTTCAAGCATTAATCTACGGTCAACTATCTACACCTCATCATAAATAAGGATATCTAAAAACGTTCAAGAATTTATATAATATTATCTAGGCTTAAATAATGTATTTAATCTTTTCAGATTATATGTGAAATTTTATTTATTAATTTATTATAAAACTGAGAAATATGATTATTGTTAATACATTTATAATATATAAGGAGAAGAGTTAAGTGTAGTATTGGAAGACATCTTTATTTAAGAGTGAATTTATTTGTAGACACCTGATAAGGCGATAACCCCGAAATGTTTTTTATGAATCATTAAATAAAAAAATATTTTTCTTAGTAAAATAACAAAAAGTTTTTTCAATTATTATTATTGTTTTTAGGCATCAACCACTTCGGGGTCCAATTAATTAATTTCCAAAATTAAACTTTATTCCCGTAATATCCAAAATTCTCATTGTCATAATTTCCGAATTGAAATATATAACTACTGAAAAATGGGAACTGTAGAAATTCGAAAAGTATATCTACAGTCTGTTTATTATCCTGTAAAATTGGATGGAGATCTGCTAGTAATTCATACAATGATTCGATGAAGTTGTAAGCTTGGTATTCGGTTAAGATATGTTTTATTTTAAGTCGATTTACCGTAAAAAAATATCCTGACAAATTACTGCTGTAATTTTAATTTTCACGATTATGAAATTACCATTACGTATTCGCAAATCGAGGATCACGGTAGCAGTGTGGTAACGCGAATTAAATAACATAAAAATCAGTGAAGACTAAAATGACTTTATTCTAACATATTTACAAGAACTACATGTTACTTTCACTGTTACAGAGTTTCTCTCTTCTTACTTAGCTATCTAGTGCTAGGAAATATATATGTACACTTGAGAAGAGGGGGTTGGAAGAATAGTGAAATAGGAGAAAGGGTTTGGACCAATCAGATAATTAGGCGACAGGAAATTAGGCGGAGCCTAGAGAGCCTATGAAATTAGAAATAAATATCTGGGAGGGGAAAAAGGCGTGACTAGAAACAGGGTGGCCATGCTTCCAAGAAATTGGGAGTAAGGTACCATGACCTAAGGACTCTTGAGAACTGACCTACATGTGTTAAACATAAAATAGTTAGACTGATGCAAGTCCATTGTGAGATGACAGCTTGTACCTGCCTAAGTGTCAACCCTTGCTTTTTTACATTGATATAGAATACTAAGGAAAGGAATACTGTCGAAATGGGCCAGATGTCTATAGTTTATGTTAGTATGTTTATAATAATAGCTGTTAAGGTTGTAACGAGATCGAGCCCAGCCCTATTCGAGATTTTTTGAAGCATATAATTATACAATACTCACTCACAACTTGTGAGGCTCGTTAAACAATTGGTGGCATTCAAAAAAATAGGCTTGGGAGTGACGAACCCACCCTATGAAAACCTCGTCATGAGACGCGCGACGTATTCCCTACGTACATCGCGCGAGGCCTTGGGTCTCTATGGTCTGTAGCGCCAATAATAATAATCATATACAAAATAGGCCTTTGAGTGTAGGAAGAGTTGTTTATAAATGAGACAGGAAAACAGCATCAAAATTAGATTATTTAACAAATTTCTATTTATAGAAAAGTTAATACTATTAAAAAAGATAATTTTATTTCAGACCCTTTGGCCAATACGCCCTGTGTCCATCACCCTAAATAAAGATTCCAGCCCTGAGCAGGTGCAAAAGATTCCTTTCGCAGATTCTGGTAAAGGGTAGCTTCTAGGAAATTAGGCCTTCTATTCGGCTAATGAGGACCGCCCAATTACTTAGAATTTCTTTGGAGGATGTTACTTTGAAGGGAGTCACAGCATTCCTTTAAGGAGCCTCAATTAGTTACAAATAATTACTAAATAAAAGAAAGGTAGAGGGAGGAAGGAAACGAAAAACAAAACAATTTACAGACTTTTAATGATAAATAGAATAGAATATACAACAATTTAATTAATTTTACGCAAATTTGTTAAAAGATAAATAAAAAATAAGGTTACTCTAATCTATACGTATAAACATACATAAATAACCTAAAATTTTATAAGGATATTAGAAGAACGAAGTACCTTTTTTTTTTTAAAAAAAAGGCTAAAAATTAATTTTTGTATATATACATATATATACAGCATGAGAGATTTAAAAGTTATGATTTATTCTTTAATAATTTTAACAATGACTTAAATGTTTGGCGTGTAAATAAATAAATAAATTGTAATACATCTAAACCTGCCCTCCCTTATTTTTAAATAAAAATGGTATTCAAATACTCCACTCCACAGCGCTTAAAAATCGATTGCTCTATAAGTTCTTCGGTTTGGAACTTGACATATTATTCTTATTTTAACGGTTCTAGTGTTGAGATAGAACTTGGATTCAAATACTACACAAACAAAAAGGGTTGAATATTTTTTTTTTTATTACCTCCTTCTTGGTCATTTCATGCATACAGAGGAAGGGAGCGAGGAGGTTGTCTAAAGGTAATCAAACAATTCTAACCATGGTAGATCACGCGGAGACCCCTCACCAAGTTGAGTTCCCATAGAACGGACACAACAAACCTTAGTTAAGTTTATCACCAGATACCTTCAAGAACCAGACCAGACAACCTCGAACGCTCCTAGTGGCAAACTCCGTACAAAGGCCTTCAAACTCTATAGTTTATCTGGACATGAAATTGAATCGCCGCATGACACTGACAGGTCATGACACATCAGGCTATGTTGCGACCAACATATCGCACTAGTATTTCTAAAGTGACACAACTCAAAACTCAGTGTTTTACAGTTATGACGATGAAAGAAATATGTAAATATATCTTTATGAATCATCAAAACTGTATCAACCTAGCTTCAGAGCTTGTCCGCTAGAGGGCACTTGTGACACTCTTGCCTATGGAGGGGGAATAGCATTAAGGCAGCAAGAGTGACACAAGTGCCCTCTAGCGGACACTAGAGGGCACTTGTGTCACTCTTGCTGCCTTAATGCTATTCCCCCTCCATAGGCAAGAGTGTCACATTGTCAGTTGTCTTCAATTTTGAGTTGTGTCACTTTAGAAATACGAGTGCGATATGGTCCACAAATCGATAATTGGAACATCTGATTTTATTAAGTCAAACACAAAACAACTACTCTCTGTTGTTTTTTATTCTGAAAATAGACAGCCGACTTCTTAGAGTCACAGTGTGCACACACATCGTCTCCATTGTCTCCTCACTACATACTCGTAGTTGCCAGCATCCTGGCCATCTGGACCAGCTTAAATTAATGAGTCTGCCAAGTATAGGTAGGGGGAATAAAAAATGGCGGCTGTTTCAGAGCGATAAAAAAAACTAATTTTTCAATCGGAGCCCTATATCTCAAAAAGTAAGAACAACACAAGACTACCTAACAGTATGTCATTTAAAGAAGAGCAAATATGCTAAAATATGAGCGCTAATAGAGTTATTTACGTTAAATAGTTTTCGAGATATAGCTCTTTATAAAGCAATATTTCATAAAAATGTAAGGAACGTACTGAAAGATCAGTAGTTAGTGAATTTATTTGGAAAAATCTATATCTCAAAAACTACTTGACGTACAGATGTTTATTAGCACTTAAATTAAAGCGAGTTCAATGAGCTATAAAGTATTTTATGATGTTTATCTTCGTAGGAGTAATAGTTTACATAAAATTTGCTAAAATAAATTTATTTATAGTTGTTCGGACATATTTTCATTTGCCAAATTTATATTCATATGTGAATATCATAAAAACTACTAACCCTACGAAGATAAGTGTCATAAAATACTTTATAGTAAGTAAAATTTTCTTTATTTTGAGTGTAGGTAGACATATGTGCGTCTTATGGATCTAGAGATATATTTTTTCAAAAATCCAACATTTTATAAGAACAACTATAAATTTCGTGAGCTTATTTTGTCAAATATCATAAATAGTACTACTCCTACAAAGATAAACATAGTTAACTATTTTTTAGTAAATTTAACTAAGTTTAATTTTAGCGCTGGCAAACATCTAAAGGTCTGGTTTTGAACTGTAATGACGGCTAACTCACTAAAAATGTCTAAACTATTAAATTATAAACGCAGACAGGGCTGCTTAGACGCTACCAGGGGCACTAATTAGCTGGAACTGCTCTAAAAAAACTAAGATGGTCGGTCCGTTGCTAGGTGACGCCGCTTAGCGACGATTATCAGCCCCTAGCAACTGTCTCTCATTACTCATTATAACAAACAAATACAATCACATTTTTTTTTTCTCAAAAAACCGAATCCAAACAAAACATTACAAATAAAAATAAATATAACTAAATTAAACACTACTAAAACTCAAATACTATTTACAAGGTAATTATATATTATGGCGTTAACAGTAGGTATTTCTATGTTTCAACTGATCAGTAAAGTAGAAACCCTGACTGTAAAGTGTTCTCTTTGTTATGTTGATTTTCTACTGGTTTAAATGCTGTCTATTTGGAAACAACTTATTCATAGGATGGTTTATAGCTCAGATTATTTAAGTAAATGAGATCCAGAAAGAGCTTCTTCAAACACCCCGTAAATATAATTTAGGTTATATCATTATGGCGAGTAAGATGTGCATTTAAGGTTGTGGGAATTAGTAATGGACGGATCCCTAAAATGTAAAAAACACTGAACCGATGGGCAAACGTTGAAGAGGTAGGACAGGAAAGTAGATGGGAGGATAGTGTTAAGAATAATTTAGTAAAATTGGGTTTGGAAGACACCCTTCTGGACAGAAGTCCAAACCAAAGTTCACTAAGCCTTTATTATTTATTTATTACTATAGTGATCTATAAAAATTTAAATAAAATGTTCACTAATACAACGGTCTTCCATAATTAGCCTAAATATTTATATTTTTTTAATTTGGGTTGTCTCAGCCCAGTTTAATGCGATCACTTTGATAGATCGTTTACAGTTCCGCCAATTTTCTGAAATTCTCGCGCATGGATAAATTATGAGCTACTTGGGAACGTGGTGGTGGAACTTCGAAGGCCTCCCTCAAGATGGAGTGACGGAGCTCATAGCGAGTGACTATAAATAGTTTTGTATCAGTTAAAAGTTTAGTTTGCTGAGCGAGGACTTAATGAAGCCGGGGGCTAGTTAGCAACTTTATAATTAAGGCTTTTACTGCTCCTTTAATAAAATAACCAAGGACTAGATTTTTATGTAGATGCATATTTAGTTTATTATTTTAAGCAAGAGTTAAGTGTATTTAAATGCAATTAATTTAATTTTAATTTTTAATGAATTTTTTTTTTTAGTATTTTGATAGTTTTAGGAGAAATATTATGTAAAATGAGGGCTTTCAAAATGTTGTGGAGCGTTCAAATGTTTTCTGAAATTTTTTTGAACGAGGATTGACAAAATATTGCACTACAATAAGTCAAACTCTTTCGCCGCAGGCACTACGATGAGTGATAAAAGTAAATTCCTGCTGGAAAGCACAAAATAGGTTACCAGGATCAGAGAAATCTTCAACCAATTCCTGACTCACAATCTTTTCTTCTTCTCCTTCTTATTATTATTCAAACTCTGCAATAACGCTGAAAATCAAGCCACGGCGCAACCTATCAAACAAAGTCGGAATTACCACCTGATACTGCTCATTCTTCAATCTTAATTCTCCAATTACGACACCATTCTTCGAGGGCTGTGATATAGGATTGGAGAATTTGGGACACAATTAATGGGCTATTATTAATAGCGAGCACACATGTGTCATCGGCATACGTGCTGAGGATAGTATTAGGATAGGATGTCAGCTGTATAGATAATGTAGAGGATGGGACCGGGGATCCTACCTTGAGGAACACCAGCGGACTGAGAATAGAGTGACGAATAGGAACCATTGTGGTTTACTTGGAATAATCTATCAATGAGAAAAGAACGAAAGTATATAGGAGGTAGGAATTTACGGAGTTTGTAAAGCAGTCCCGGGTGCCAGACTCGATCAAAAGCCAAAAAAGAATATACTGCTCATTCTCGGCCACTCTCTCACTTACCTGTATCCATTCAATAAACATGACTAGACACAGGAAGATTGGAGCCTTGTGATCGGCCACATATATTTCTCAGGAAAAAGTGGGTAATCTATCACACAGCACTAAGGTTACAAAAGCATGAAACAAGGAAGAATTTAAGATAAATTTTAACTTAGAGTCGGATTCTCAAGTCCTATCTTGCATTAGTGCATATGTGACTAAATATAAATTTTTTTTTTGATCTGAAGATTAGGAATTAAGCAGGCAGGTTAAGAAATGGCTGATGTTGAAAACTAGATAGAAATAGAAATAGGCAAGCGATAGAGGAGGAACAGACAAGAAAGGATTTGTCGAAAATAAAGTTATATATGAAAGAACACCAATATTGTTAAGGAGTTCAGCGATGGAGGAATGTTTGTTATAAGAAATGTTTAAAGTCTTTGAGTTCGTAGGATGTACAATTCTCTAGAATTCATTATTAACACTCGAGAATCAACATCTACAGCGATTTAAGACTGCCATCGTTGAAGAAAAGAACCAAAGTAAGAATTTCAAGAGTAAAATAAAAAAAATATATATGTTTTTTAAAAATAATTTGAAATCTTATTAGCAATGAAAAAAGAATACTCTTCATCCTATCGCCCTATCTCTCTATTACCGATCATGGGCTAAATCCTTGAAAAACTCATTTTGAACCGCCTATACCTCATCCTAGATTCCAATCATATAATCCCAGATCACCAGTTTGGATCCCCAACATCCCACTATACTATCCAGCAATGTCATCGTGTGGTGGACGTAGTCTCGTCTTCTTTGGAGCGCGGAATGTACAGGGCGGGAGTCTGTATCGATGTAGAACAGGCTTTTGATCGAGTCTGGCACCCGGGACTGCTTTACAAACTCCGTAAATTCCTACCTCCTATATACTTTCGTTCTTTTCTCATTGATAGATTATTCCAAGTAAACCACAATGGTTCCTATTCGTCACTCTATTCTCAGTCCGCTGGTGTTCCTCAAGGTAGGATCCCCGGTCCCATCCTCTACATTATCTATACAGCTGACATCCTATCCTAATACTATCCTCAGCACGTATGCCGATGACACATGTGTGCTCGCTATTAATAATAGCCCATTAATTGTGTCCCAAATTCTCCAATCCTATATCACAGCCCTCGAAGAATGGTGTCGTAATTGGAGAATTAAGATAAATTCCAACAAATCCCATCAAATAACCTTTACCCTTCGTCGTAAACCTACCGACTGCCCTACAGTTTCATTTAATAATGTTACTCTTACCTCTGTCGAACAGATCCGCTACCTTGGACTACATTTGGACAAACGATTAACCTGGAATCGTTCACACAAGACTGAAAAGACAGTAAACTGCACGTCGATTTCGTCTATTACAGCACTTACTAGACAAACGGTCAAAACTTCCTTTCAATTCATTATAAAAGGGCAATCTGGACAAATGGAGTTGAGCTTTGGCGCTTCACTAAACCTTCGAATTCCTCTAGTATCCAATCCAAAATCCTCAATGATCCTTACTTTGTCACAAATAAAATCATACATAAAGACCTTAATGTTCCCTATGTAACCGATCTAGCCCAAACCCGATATCACTCCTTCCATTACAAACTAACCAGCTACAAGCTAACCCTAACCACTCAAACCCCCCATTTTCTAACCTTGCATCCTCTTTCCTTCCTGACAATCCTCCGAGGCACCTGAAAAGAAGATGGCCACGAGACCTAATAATGTAAAATGTAATTTGAGCTACCAATGGGTTGTTGCTCTACACGCCATTTTAACTAAGATCAAATTTATTGAATGTATTATTTACAGTTGTAAATTTCAATGAAGATATTAAAAAAAAAAACATTGAATGAACGTTTAAAATTTTTAAAAAAACTATCAGACACGAAATGAAACGAAGATTTTTAGAGCAAAGAATCCTCAATTTCTTTTTAGACGATCCCCATTGAAGATGTTTTTCCTCGTCCACCGAAAGCCCAAAGAAGCATCACGGGGGCGGGCGGCGGACAACGAGACAAAAGCCCACGCCCTCAGGACAAGGTTTGTCCTATCTGTGGACTCTCTTTTAAGGGTGAAAGAGGACTCGGAACCCATATCG
>NW_027109437.1:562446-563380 GCF_000696795.3 Halyomorpha halys
TATCTGTACGCCACAGTTCCAAAGATATAGAATTCTCAAAATAAATTAACTAACTACTAATCTTTCAGTAGGTTTTTAAGAAATTTTGCTTGTTAAAAAGCTATATCTCGAGAACTATTGAACGTAAATAGCTCTATTAGGGCTAATATTTCAGAAAATTTACTCTTCTTTAAATAATGTTCTCTTAGGTTTTCTAGTGGTGTAACCCGATGTATTTGGGCAGCATGATTGAATAAATTTCTTTCTCTGTGTGTAATCGCCGTCATATTTTCAGTCATCGGTTTTAGATTTCAGAATTACAAAAGTGGAAAGAAATATACCAGGATACGAATGATTATTTTTAAAATATTATTTTTTATTATTATTATTATTATATTTTGTGTTCACTGTGTAAAATCTGTCATCTCACTTCTTCCATAGGACTTCATTTAAAGGCTCAAAATACCGACCAAGTATTTCCACATTCATGATCAAAGAGAAAATTGACGCACGAAACGAGATCTGTTCACATCAAGATCAAAGACAAACTAGTCAGAAGGAACCAGGCAACCACACGTAACTCGTCCCAACAATCTTAACAACTGGTGTCCAACATTCACCATTTTGTCGGGTGGAGTTCGCACATTAGCTGTGAGTGTTTGGCCATTCTTCAGAGAACTTGAGTTTAAGCAACTCTCAAGTGGAAAAAGGTCTATTCTTAGAAGAGTTTTCGGTTGGTTGGTTATTTTTATATAATGGCTCTGCGATCATTAGTTTCAGGACTATTGATTGATTTTTTTTAATTAGTATAATTAACATTTAATACGAAGTAATAAAATATGATAAAATAAATGGAATGGAAAATAAGGAAAAACAAAAGTACTTTACTAATTTTTACTAATAATACTGAATGAAATATGTTTTTAAATAATTTATTTTTTGTTATTTACAAAAT
>NW_027109437.1:563500-575095 GCF_000696795.3 Halyomorpha halys
GGTTAGAAACAAGTGGATTTGGGTGGTTGAGAAGTTTATTATGGAAGGAACGGTATCTGGTTCTGGCCAAATCGGCAACATATGGAATATTGAGGTCCTAATGGATGACTTGATTTGTGATAAAGTGAGCAGGATTTTAAGTAGGATTGGATACGAGAGGAATTAGAAGGTTTAGTGAAGTCCCCGTATGTCTAGATAGGCCTTATTATAGTCATGTAGATCAGTCTTTTGTAATGTGTTGGAAGTTTAGATCGTTTGTCTAGTAAGAGTAATATTGTGAATCGAGGCAAATATTTTTAAATGCATCTGGAAAAAAAGGACATCACTTTTTATTTCAATATGTGCATTTTAATAATCGCAGTACTGATTTCTTTTTTATTTAATTTTCTGTTGTAGATAATAAATGGACATTCTTTTTTGACAATTGTTCCATGATGTAGGGAGTTCTAACGGGAGGGGGAGGGGTGGGAGTAAAGGGGATTCTGCTCCATTCTGTAATTGGAAAATCGAAAAATTGGAAATATAAAACCACGATATTCGTGGTCAACATTTTACTCATAGAGTGACTAAAACTTAAAACTTATTTTCGACAAAAATTACATTTTGTTTCAACAGGAGAGCAATAAATAAATAAATAAAAAAATTTTTTTTATCCTGGGACGTCTAGTTCCCTAATAAGTTAAAGTGCAGTTGATGTGGAGGTTATAGGGAGGAAAGTATATGGATAGGGAATTCCAGAACGAGGTAGCATGGATTATAAAATATTTTTTAAAGGAATCCCTATGAGAAAGAATATACAAGTTTATGGCTTTGCATCTCGTGTTTAGGGAGTGGAAAGAGAAACACGGGGTAAAAACATAGCCATAATATAATACTACAAGAGTCCAAGAGGAGAAAAAAGGCAGTTATCTTATCCCAATTTTCGATTAATTTAATGAAAACAATGTATAATTAATAGTCAAAATTGATGAGTCTGCCAACTATAGGTAGGGGGAATAAAAATGGCGGCTGTTGCAAAGCAATAAAAAAAAACTAATTTTTCATTTGGAGTTCTATGTCTTAAAAAGTAGGAACATTAAGGAAGAGCAAATTTACTAAAATATGAGCCCTATTAGAGTTATTTACGTTAAATAGTTTTCGAGATATAGCTTTTTAAAAAGCAACATTTCATAAAAATTTTGTATGGGACGTACTGAAATATCAGTGAATTTATTTTGAAAAATTTATATCTCAAAAACCATTTGACGTACAGATGTCTATTAGCACTCAAATTAAAGCTAGTTTAATGAGCTACAATGTAACTTATGATTATCTTCGTAGGAGTAATAGTTTACTTGAAATTTGCTAAAATAAATTGATTTATAGTTGTTCCGACAAATTTTCATTTGCCAAATTTATATTCATATGTGAATATCATAAAAACTACTACCCCTACGAAGAAGTGTCATAAACTACTTTATAGTAAGTTTAATTTCCTTTGTTTTGAGTGTTGGCACATATGTGCGCCTTATGGATCTAGAGATATATTTTTTCAAAAATTCAACATTTTATACGAACAACTAGAAATTAACATTTTGTGAGTTTAATTTGTAAAATATCATAAAAAGTACTACTCCTACAATGATAAACATAATTAACTATTTTGTAGTAAATTTAACTAGCTTTAATTTGAGCGCTGGCAGACATCAGGACGTCCAATGATTTCTGAAATAAAGTTTTTTATAAATTAAATTTATTGTCCGCACAACTATAAACTAATTTATTTTAGTAAATGTCATGAAAACTACTATTCCTACGAAGGTAAATGGTCTTTCTATATACGAGGTAAAGAAACTTTTTTATAGTTCATTAAACTAGCTTTAATTTTAGCGCTAATAGTTATCTGTACGCCACAGTTCCAAAGATATAGAATTCTCAAAATAAATTAACTAACTACTAATCTTTCAGTAGATTTTTAAGAAATTTTGCTTGTTATAATGCTATATCTCGAGAACTATTGAACGTAAATAGCTCTTTTAGGGCTAATATTTCAGAAAATTTACTCTTCTTTAAATAATGTTCTCTTAGGTTTTCTAGTGGTGTTGGTAGTTTTTAAGATATAGAGCTCCGAATGAAAAATTAGTATTTTTTTAAGGTTTTGAAACAGCCGCCATTTTTTATTCCCCCTACCTATACTCGGCAGACTCATCAATTTTACTAGTAATTATGCCTAGTTTTCATTAAAGTAATCAAACATTGGAGTGAGGTAACTGCCTTTTTTTCTTCCCGGCTCTTGTACTATAATGTAGTAATTAATATCGCCCTAATTTAAAAGTGTATGAAAACGATTTTAACAAAGCTTTCCTCATATGATTTAGTTGAGGTTGTTTAATTTGAAGATTTTTATTTGTTGGTAAAATAAAGTTTTTTAACGCTGTGAAACAACGTGATATTGCCAAATCAAGCATAAGATCACAACTGACCGGAATTAACTTGTTGGCATGGTCGAGAGGGGAAGTGTATGGGAGGGCTTCGACTACAAATACAAAAGGCTTTGTATATCATAGAATCAATGTTTTTGGGAAATAAACAACAGCAAAAATCTAGTTTAAAATATGATAAAAAATACAATTTGATTGTTTTATTTTGGTATTAAAATGATATGTTAAAAAAGTTAATGTATGTATATTATGTATATTATTATGTAGGTATATTATGTATATAATACTAGAGCAGCTAGTATAAATCTGCATAAAAGGGAGAAGAAGCTATTTAGTGCTATGAGTGGAGATATGACTTAAAATTCTTTTTAATATAAAAAAATTATTTATTTATAAAATTTATTAATAGTTTGTATTTATCTATTGTTCATTATTGATCACGATGAGAACTGTTTATTTATTTTTTTTTTTTACAAATGAAATGAAATGAAATAGCTTTTTATTTATGCAATAAATTAAAATCATTACAAAATACAATGAATCATACATTTAAGAATAGAATAGAAGATAGAATATACATAACATAGAAGATAGAGAGTCAAAAAATTAATAAATATTTATATATATATATATATATAATAGTTGATAAAACATTAACTTCTATCAATTTTCTTTCCATCTTTCTGTATCCTTTCCTGCATAGGCCTTCCCTTTGGACAGTAATAGTCAGCACTTCTTGGGGTGACCAGCCCTATTGGGAGGCGAGTTCTTTCCATTTCTTCTTCCAGATATCCCTGTCCCTAGCAGCTCTCCACCTAGGGGTCCTGCCATCCTCTTGAACATATCACTCCATCTTTTCTTTTGATGTCCTCTTCTTCTTTGGAGTTTGTATGAAGTCCATTCTGTGGCAATTTTTGACCATCTGTCATCTTCCCATCGAAGGAGATGCTCTGCCTATTTCCATTTGCTCAATCTTGTCATCTTCACGGTGTGTCGTGGATGCAAGCATTTTTTATTCTATCTCTTTTCCTTACATTCACAATGGTTCTTCCAATATTATTTTTTTTTTTTACAAATAAAAGAAATTAAAATTACAAAATTAATGAAACATAGATAATAATTAAACTAACTCAAAAAGTTTAATTATTATCTTTGTTTCAATCTGACAGCCCTGATGAAGCCCTGCAAAGTGGCGCGAAACGTTGGTTAACAATAGATAGTTTTCTTTTACTATTTTGTACCTTTATTTACCGCCACTCGGACTATCTTTCAACAATCTACTTCATACAGATAACTATCTTCTTCCACTATAAGGTTACTTTAGAGAAAATATTTTTGAAAAATCCGCATTTAAGCTTTCAGAATATTTCAATAAGGATAAGATACTATTTGGTATTAAAGGACATTTAATTTTACATTAACGTACTGAGTTTAATATAAAATGCCTCTTGCGTTTTCGATAAAATCAGAAATACGAGAAAAATCAAATTTATAAACTGGCACATCCAGTCAATTTATATTGTCCAAAAAGTTGCTGTCACATTCCAGACATATTTTTACTATATGGGCGACAGACCGTGGAGGTCTAAGTCCTCGCATGATGTATCTGTAAATACATCGCGCGTTTCTTGATGTGGTTTGACGTAGGGTGGGTTCGTCACTCCCACGCCTATTTTTGTGAGTGCCACCAATTGGCTAATGGGCCTCATAAATGTCCGGATGGGGCCTGGCTCAAACTCGTAACCTTTGGGTTGTTAGACAGGCGCATTGCCACGCTGATGCGCTGCCCCCAGTAAAAGTTGCTCGCTTTAAATGTCTAATTTTAGTTTTGTACGACTTTTCGTTTTTGAGTTAGAGTAACCTCATAAAGGGACACCCAGACCATTTTTCACGATTTCGTTATTTGGACCGAAGAAATCTCAAGACATTAATTTCCGTCGAAATTTCGAACAATTCCTGTACGTTCCTCTACTATACGTACAAGTTTTCATCGGTATTGGTTTCAGCTTAGAGCTTCCAAACCTAAGAACTTTCAAAAGTATAAGTTTTGTTGAAAATTGTAACCTGAGGGTTTCTCGTTATAGTTGTAATCTCCTTATACATATATAATTGAACCGGATAAACTATATCCATCATTAGAGATAGAGTTTAAACTGGGCCTGATCGGGTATAATTAATAATTGGCGGGTCTATGGCGAATGTTAATAGGGCAGACGATATAGCTTATCTGATTCCTAAGTGGATCCTCGGATTAGGTAACCATGGAACCTTGGAAGGAGGTCGAGGAGGGGGGACTGTATTAGGGCAGGGGTAATTAGAGAAGGGGTATTAATCACCCTTAGCCCAAGATCAAACGACCTTTAACAAGTTTAACTCCGGTCATCTACCAGCTACTGCTACGGTGGCCTGTCACAACTTCTCCTATGTTGGAGATCAGTTTCTTCATCGTTTTCCATCATATTATTACAATATTATATAATTTTTTGAAACATAGTAAAACCTTTGTATAACAGAAATTCGCATATCATGCGAATTAAACGAAGGTTTCCGATAAGAAGGAGTCAATTTAAAAATAACACAAAAAGGAAATAATAAGTGCAACCACAGCGTGGTGTTGATAAACCTTACATTATTTATATAAAGGGAGATGATACAGAGACTAGGGCATACTATGTAAAACTACTATCTACAACTTGTTTCTTGGGGAAGTGGAAGAAGATAGTTAATTCTAGTTAATTCCTAAAAACTAAAAGAAAAATTAAATTAAAAAAAAATTAGAAGATAGTTAATAACTGTATGAAGTAGATTGTAGGAAGACAGTCCGGGTGGCGATCAATCCTTCAATTACTGCTCTAGAATCTAGAATAATTCATATCTCTAGCATTAGGAGATATTTATGGGGAATATGAGAATGTAAGGAAGACAGAAACTCTTAAGAGGGGGTTGCTGATAGGGAAAGTTGTCAATGGAGGAAGGTTTCCAAGACTTTGAATAGATAGGGCTAAGGCTATGCCCTATATTGCATTATAGGGCACGTCGCGAAGGTATATTTTTATTTCTATTCGTTTGCGATTTCGATTGTGCGATTGAAGGGTCAGGGGTTCAGTAGTTTAAAAGAAAGTACTGTTACTAGACCAACTGTTGTGCAAGGAGGTGATTGACTCTCATTCTAAGTTTAGCTTTTTTCATTGCTTTGTCAAGGACTACTATGAAGAGCAGCGGGCTCGAGCAACAACCTTGACGAATACGTGATTTTGTCTCGAATTCCAGTGATATGTAAATCGAAATATAATTCGTAAATTACGTGAACTTTCTCAGTAATTTGACAAAAGAATTAATTTATAGTTAATGATCAGATGCAAACGTACAAAAATATATAACGCATATTTCTTGTTTGATTTAAATTTTCGAAAATGCACTAAAATATGAAATAATATTGGATTTTTACCGATGGGTAGATATACCATATGTCTATATCATGCCACTTTAATACAACTCAGATTTCAGTTACTTATTGTCAGGGTTGGGCAAATATTATTCGATTGATTAATATCGTTTTTAGCCATTCCTTAGTTTACTTTTATTTCATGTTATCTAATCTCTTACTTTGTTACATTATTTTAGCTGTTTTTATCCATTTTAGTTCCCATGATGAAGCCATGCAAAGTGGGGCGAAACGTTGGCTCACAATGTAATGTTAAATTATAAGCAAAAAAAAAAAAATAATAATAATAAAAATTCAACTTCGAAGATCCAAATTACTCTCAACTTTATATTTTAAAAACATCCAACGTTTTGGCCCTTGGATCATTTTCAAGGAGACAGCCCATGTTTAGCCCTGAATTAGCCAGGTTGTAGCATCCCAGCGAAAAATGGGATATAAGGTTGGGGAACTTAGCAACGAACGGATTCCTAAAATTTCAATATAACAGTGTAAACGTCCGAGGGATGTGCCGAAACGTAGATGGGAGAATCTTGTTAATACTGATTTGGTAGATTTGGGTTTGGACAGATGCCACTGGACAGATGTATGCAAACGGATAATGGTATTTGCATCGAACCTTCAGGTTCCCTAAGCCTTTGTTAATATTAACCTAAGAAATTCTTAATAAAGAAAATCTATGCCGTAAATATCTCCTAAATAAAGCTTTAACCAGCAAAGCTTCATGGAAATTTTATTCTTGTTATGAGATGTTTAATTAATATTTTTAGTTATGACACAACCCTAAAACACCCTGTATAATTGGAGTATTCATGATCTTTAGTTTAGCATGTTAAATGGAAAAACTTATGTTAAATGGAGAAATATTTCCTTGTTTTACCATGTTAAAACGATATAGCATATAACATGATTATTCGATTGACGAGAGACGAATACTTTTTTACTCGTACAAAAACATATGATTAACCATCGGAATACATTTCTATTCTTCATTATTTTACACGAATAATCAATTATTCGAGTAAAACAATTCGAATAACCGTTTGAATACTTTTGTATTCATAAATTTTATGGATGAATAATCTCTTATTCTAAAAAATTAAATGATATAATATATATGATTTTCGTCTTACAGGCCTATGGTGGTACATATATATTTTTGATCAGGTATAGATTAATTTTAATTTTTCTGATTTCTAATATATTAGGTATCTCTTATATGATTCTTAAAACACGGTACACGAAAATGTTATCGATTTTAAGGTCACATATCGATTTATTTTAACTTTTCTGATTTCTAACATATAATCTAATATTTTATTCTTATTTCTCATAATTTAGTGTGTAATATATTTTTATATTTCTCTTTTTCTACTTATGTATTTGCTATTATTTCTGTTATTATTAATTGTTAAATACGTTTTTTGTTTTAATTCTTGTTTATTTATACTTTTTTTCTTTAATTTAATTTGTTCATTTTTTATATAAATATTCACATATTTTGAATCATTTTTAGCCAGACCTTAGTTTACTTTCATTTCATGTTATCTATTTTCTTACCTTGTTACATTATTTTAGCTGTTTTTATCCTTTTTTAACCCTGATGAAGCCCTGCAAAGTGCGGCGAAACGTTGGCTCACAATAAAAAGTTTATGTGCTATTTGAGTTATTTGTACTGTATCCGAATCATGTTTCATTTATTTAAAAATAATATGCTCTTTATATCGATTTCAGTGAAAATATTCTTGGAAAGAAACATATGTATTATTGTAGATATTTAGGCAAGTAGACTATAAAAAAAAAAATGGCCAAAATTTACAAGGTGATTATTATTTGACCATATAATAAAAGTCTTTACTAAATTTCACGAGTTAATCTAACTTTGAATGGATAATATGGTCCTCTTAAAAAATGTTTACGCTGATTTTTTTTTAAACGATACTTTAACTTGGAATATAGTTATCTATTATAAGTTGAAGGGAATCTTTTAGGCAGTTAAATAAGTCCCGAAACCTGAAACTGTGAGCAGTAACGCTTAGACGTCTGAGAGGCCGCGAAATACGAGAAGTAAAAAGATGGGTCTTCTTGAGAACTTATGCCGCATTATAATATACAGCTCTATGCCTGCATTCCAAATGATGCACTCACGTGTATTTTTGTTTCCTCTTTGCATATTGAAAAAAAAACTAAAATTATAAATCACGTAATATATGCTTGCTACGCTTTAAATGACATGGGTTTGATTAAATAATCTATACGATTTTTAGAATCCTGATTTAAAATATTTATTATATGATAGTTTGAGAGTTGGTTTATTTTAATAAAAACATCAAATTCAATGATCCAAATTACTTAACTTTATGTTTTAAAAAACTTCCAACGTTTCGGCCCATAGACCCTTTTGAAGTAGACAACCTCAATCATTGAACTGTCACAATTCATTTAAATAGTCAATGTTTTGCAGATTAACTGCCCTTTTTATATATCTTAAACAGGTTAGAACTCTGATTTCTCTAAATTCTTAAGATTCATTAAAGAATCCTATAGTAAAATTATATTATATCTTGATCATATTTAATTAGTAATTCATAATGTTTAATTAATTACAAAAATAATTAGGTTTTAAATAATGTTAAATTATAAGCCACAAACATTTTTTTAATAAGAGCAACTTCAACGATCGGGCCGCCCATAGCTCAGTGGTTAAGATACAGTCTTACTAATTTGATGTCTATTGGCGGTGCCGGTTCGAATCCGGCCTGGGACGTTGACTTTTTTCATTGAGTGGCGGTCCCACAAAATAAAGAACTTTGACCCCCAACCATGGTTAGGCAATATAGGACTCCAATGGGAGGAGGCCGAAAAAAAACAAAAAAAACTTCAACGATCCAAATTACTCTCAACTTTATGTTTTAAAAAAATTTCCAACGTTTCGGTCCTTAGATCATTTTCAAGAAGACAACCACAATCATTTAATTGTCACAATTCATTTAAATGGTCTATGTTTTGCAGGTTAATTGCCCTTGTTATATATCTCAAACCGGTTAGGACACTGATCATGTTTAATTGATAATTTATAATGTTTAATTAATTACAAAAATAATTATGTTTTAAATAAGGTTAAATTATAAGAAACACACTACTAAGATCCAAATCACTGTCAACTTTATGTTTTAAAAAACTTCCAACGTTTCGGCCCTTAGATCATTTTCAAGGAGACAGCCCCTGTTTAGCCCTGAATTAGACAGGTTATAGCATCTCGGCAAAAAATGAGCGCATAAGGTTGGGGGACTTAGTAACGAACGGATTCCTAAAATATTAATATGAAGCAAAAAGACGGGTAGGCCGAAACGTAAATGTGAGGATCTCGTCAAGACTAATTGAGTAAATTTGGGTTTGGAGAGATGCCACTGGGCAGCTGTAACCTAAGAAATTCTTAACAAAGAAAATCTTTAGCCGTGAATACCTCCTAAATAAAGCTTTAACCAGCAAAACCTCATGAAATTTTTTTCTTGTTTTGAGATCTTTAATTAATATTTTTAATTAAGACACAACCCTGAAACACCGTGTATAATTGGAGTATTCATGATCTTTAGTTTTAAACGTTAAAAGGAGAAATATTTCCTTCTTTTACCATTTTAAAACGATATAGCATATAGCATGTCTGTTACTAGGTCTGTTACATGAAGAATGACGTCACGCTACAGACCAGCTGAGCTCGTCACCATTTGTTTGTTGTGTTAGGTTACTTACTCGTAGTTTGTGTTAGTATTGTTTAAGATGTTTTTAAAACTAACAAATTAATGTATGACAATAATAATAGTGTAATGACAGTTGTCAATTAGATCAACAAGACACTTAGTAGTAAAACATTCACTTAACTAAGGCAATGTAATTGCTTGTAATAAATTACTTTAAATAAAATTTAGAAGTAAAATAAATTCACAATAACATGAAGTTTTATAAGGAAAGGTTACTAAACAAGCTACTCAGAAAGTCCGCTAGGAGCTGTTATGCATTTGACATTTATCATGGCTTTAAATAGGGCTTCTCACAACCCTATATTTATAACATTTAACACGGTAAAAGTTTTTACATTTAACACATACAATCCATTTCAAAAGACTGATCTACATGACTATTATAAGGCCTATATGGACATACGGCATTGAGCTATGGTCCTCCACTAAGCCATCTAATTCCTCTCGAATCCAATCCTTACAGTCCAAAATCCTTCGCAAAATCTTTAATGCTCCTTACTTTGTCACAAATCAAATCATCCATCAGCACCTCAATGTCCCCTATGTTGCCGATTTGGCCAGAACCAGATACCAATCCGTCCATAATAAACTTGACTGTTACATAATACATAATAAAAATACTGATCTACATGACTGTCATAAGGCCTATCTGGCATACGGAGTTGAGCTATGGGACTCCACTAAACCATTTAATTCCTCTAGAACCACCATACCACCATAGACCAGATACCAATCCTTCCATGATAAACTTCCCAACCACCCAAACCAACTCGTTTCTAACCTGGCTTCTCCTTCACTACCTAATAATCCTCCTAGGCGTCTGAAAAGAAGATGGCCTCGAGATCTTCTCCTTTAGAAATATTTTTGGAGTTCTATCAATGGATAGATCCTACACATGTTTGTGTCATGTCATAATATCACTTACAGCAAATTTACTTGATGTGTATATATGTATACAGTTGTAAATATCAATAAATAAATTATTAAAAAAAAAACTATTTCTTGCTTGCTGTTCAATTAAACTATTAGTTGTTGATTTGTAGTTGAGGGCGCTACAACGACCTCCGTACATACTGCTCGACTAATTAATTTTAACTAATAATTTAAGACTATATTAATAATATTTCGAAAACAAACAAAGTTAATTATTAGCAAGATTAAGTTTACTTGTAGTTCTAAATGAAGCTAAGCCAGGTAGAGACGAGGTTAAGAACCAGCTCGTCGAAAAGATGATGACAACGCCTTCGGTAAACAGCGTCTCCTGTTTCATAACTTTTCCAGTTGAGCTCGGCTATAGCCCCAAGTTTCACTTATATTCAAAGTTTCCAGATTCCATTAACTAAGCAGGCAATACTTAGCAAGTCCTTCGGCTTAACAGACAATACACACCAAAGTAAAATCTGCGAAGGTGTCAATCACCAATAGGTAATTCTATTGATTATATTTTAATGTCTATTTTAATTTCTAATTTAATGTTAAAAATAAGACAATTCATTATATATTATTTTTTTTTTTATAATAGGAATATGTTTAAATAAATCTCTCAATATTTCTACAGAGGAATATACGATGCATAATTATCCTTGATTAGAAGATAAAAGGAAATTTAAATATAAGAAATTACAGTCCAAAATCTTTAATAATCCTTACTTTGTCACAAATCAAGTCATCCATCAGGACCTCAATGTTACATATGTTGCTGATTTGACCAGAACCAGATACCGTTCCTTCCATAACAAACTTCTCAACCACCCAAATCCACTTGTTTCTAACCTGGCTTCTCCTTCATTACCTAATAATCCTCCTAGGCGTCTAAAAAGAAGATCTTCTCCTCTAGAAATGTTATTGAAGTTCTATCAGTGGGTAGATTCTCCACAGGTTTGTATCATGTCATAATATCACTTACAGCAAATTTACTTGTTGTATATATGTGTATACAGTTGTAAATAACAATAAATAAATTATTAAAATA
>NW_027109437.1:575145-578784 GCF_000696795.3 Halyomorpha halys
ATAAGAAGATGGTCACGGGTGCGGTCAAAAAAGAACTTAGTTTATAGCTATTTAATATCCGACGTTCCGCCCCACTTTGTAGGGTTTCATCAGAGCTAAAGAGATACAAAAAAAACTAAGAACATTACAACAATAAGATTGATAACATGACAACAATAAGATTACCTTATTGTATTGTTGTAATGTTCTTAGTTGTTTATTTGTATCTTTTTAGCCCTGATGAAGCCCTGCAAAGTGGGGCGAAACGTTGAACAGTAAACAGTTGTAAACTATTTGTTCTTTTTTGACCGCAACCCAGACCATCTTCTTATGTTTAAGTTTTATGGTCAACTATTTATATATATATATAACTTAAGTATCGCCGAGTGAAAAGGGTATGAAATGACTTCTTGGATTCCAGAAATAGAATGCTCTTTATTGAATCCAGTACTTCTATATATACATATCAGTCAGCTGTTATCGTGCTTTATAGTTAATTAAACTCTATATATTAATTAAAACAGGAACTCAATTTGATTACTTTTAGACTATGTTTGAAAAATCGAAAAAATATACATTCAATATGACTCAACCAATCTACACCAAACTTGGCATTGTTTTAGGCCTCTAACCAGAGGTCACGAACCAGATCTAATGAAACAAATTAGAACCGGAGATATTAAATAAATTATTTGAAAAGTTTTTCTTTATTTGTAACAATTATTTCGCCTATATATGGGCATTAAATGAAATGTTTGTTAATGTAGGTCAGAAGAGGAGATATTTAGCTTTCCAATGTTTTTATTAAGGTAAGAATTGGATAAATTGCATAGGATTTATGAACGGTTATATGAACAATGGTCACTGGAATAAAAATTAAAAATTCTCTAAATAAATCAAGGTGAAAATATCAATGGAAAATTTTAATTCGTTAGAGAAATGGTATTTGAGGGTAAAAATGAATAGGATTTCCATTTTCCTAAAATACAATTGGCATTAAAGACTTTAATGAAATCCTCAATATTTTTTTAAAAATTTTTAGTGAAAAACAATTATTTATTACAAGATTTAATATATTTTTTTGTATTCTTCAGAAAGAGACAAATCGATTGGAATATAATAACCATAAAAAATGTATACTTTTTGAGTTACGCGCCAAAAATGCAAAATTTAATAACTTTTTTTTTATTGATAAACTGGGCCAGCCTATAATCTTCCCGGGAAAATCCTGAACATTTAGCAAAAAGCTCCATCACGCTCGGATAAACTGAAGTGCATAAAATAAGAAGAAACAAATATTGGTTTTTATATATTAGAGTTTTATGATAGTGGAAAAAAAAGTCATTAGTGATGTAATAGTGAATATTTAAATGCAATGCGGGACTACTGATGTAACATTAAGAGACACTAAAGGTGTGCATTCAAAGGAGTCCTTTAGTAAGGCGTTCCTTAGGAACTTTCATGAAAACAGTTCTAAACCATTTACACAGATACAGAATAGCACGTAGAAGTGCATACTACTTATGTACCTATACTTACTCCCACGCCTATTTTTTTTGAGTGTCACCTATTGGCTAAAGGGCCACACAAACGCCCGGGGGCTTCACAAGGCTGTGAATGAGTATTGAATAATTATATGCTTGAAAAAATCCTGGATAGGGCCGGGGACTTGAACTCGCAACCTTCGGGTTAGCAGACAGGCGCGTTATACCGTCACCCCCACAATCATAACTAACTAGAGGTTTTAAGAAAACACCTATGTATATAACAAAAAGGTTGTATCCCAAGGAATATTTTATAATTTTTTCAACAATCTCCACCATCTTAGGTACTTTTTAGTAAAAAATAATGCTTTGAAGCTCCAAATACACTATGCTTTCAGATTAATTCCTCCCCAAAAAATTGTTAAAAATAAATTCCTGAACATAATTAATTTTTAAACAAATATTTTTATGTAAATACATTTCTCTATTATATAAAAATGTTTGTAGTGATAACCGTGTATCTATCATATAGCCTGGATATTTATCACCACAACAATATCGAGAATGCAATCAGATAAACAGAATTTGAAAATAAGTGTATTGTTATACTATTAAGAAACCTATAGGCTATTGATGGGCTGTGTGATGGCACAAGATTGGTAGTGAGAAATATTCAGAGGAATATAATGTGTGAGATTTTATCAGGAGATAAAAAAAGATGAAATTGTATGCGTTCTTAGGATCATAGTGGACACTCGAGGGGACTTGTGTATGATATTCGAACTAAAACATACTCAAATTATGAAGAAGCCTTCTGACCCTTCAGAAGAAGCCTGACCTTTCAGGGGTGCGGTTACAAGAAAACAAAAAATAGTTAACAACTATTTATTTGTTGACGTTTCGCGTCACTTTGTAGAGCTTTATCTGGGCTGTTTCTGCTCAGGTCAATACGGGTTTCGTTTTGAAGATCTTCATAATTTTTTCCGTTCGATAATCCGAATTTTTCTCTAATCTGAACCTTCTTGGTTTTAATTAGTTCAGACTAGCCTTATAGAGCTCACTGTATAGGTAAATAATTCCTTCGTATCACCTTCCTCGCTATTTTAAGAAGCGACAGACACTAAAGCCGATTTATTAAGGTGTAACATTTAACGAGACTAGAACCGACGAGGTAAAGGTCGGCCTAGTGTTGATGAGCTACAAGCTAAATGGCACGCCCTACATCTGCCCTTATCTCCTAGCCGAGCTCAATAATATAGCGCCCTCTATTAGTTTGAGGGGCAGTAGGCTGTCTTATCTATTTTAATCTATGTCCTCGTGAATAGGAAACTACCATAGAAAATTTTCAAGATTACTAAATGATAAGTAAGAAAAACTAACATTATAAATATATAAAAAGTATTGAGAAAAAAATGTATAGTCTAAGAATTATAAGAGTATAAGGACTATATGAGAAAAAGGTATATAAAAATTAAGAAAGAGGAAAGAAAAAAAAAATCTATTAAGTAAATATATGGCCGAAATGAAAATTATTTAAAATTAAAGTTATGAAAAAAGTGGAAAATAAAACATAGATGTAAGTAGTAGAATTAAAAAAATAAAATATAAAGTTATATAAACTAAATAAACTGAAGAAATATAAATATGAATAAGAAAATCTAATTAAAAAATATATATGTTTAAAATTAAAGTTATGAAAAAAGGAGGAAAGAACAAAAAATAAAATACCTATGAAAATCTAGTAAGTAAATATATGCACAAAATAAAAACCAAATAAACTGAAGAAATATGAATATGAATGAGAAAATCTAAATTAAGTAATATGTGCAAAAAAAATCTAATAAATAATCTAATAGGTAAGCAATATATGGAAAAAAAATCTAATAAAGTAAATATATATATTTAAGATTAAAGTTATGAAAAAAGGAGAAAAGAACAAAAAATAAAATACCTATAAAAATCTAATAAGTAAATATTTGTACAAAATAAAATATTAAAAATTAAAGTTATGAAAAAAAGTGGGAAATAAAACGTATATATAGGTAAAATAGTGGGATTAAAGTAATAAAATATAAAGTTATATAAACCAAAAAAAAGTAAAGAAATATTAATATTATTTATTTATTGTTATTTACAACTGTATAAAAAAAATACAACAAGTAAATTTGATCATAAT
>NW_027109437.1:578834-580971 GCF_000696795.3 Halyomorpha halys
GACAAAGTAAGGAGCATTAAGGATTTTACGAAGGATTTTGGACTGTAAGATTTGGATTCTGGAGGAATTTGATGGTTTAGTATGGACAATCTTCAATATAAATTCTCACCGCACATAAAAATTTAAAATTTGTTTTGCAGGCCATTCTGTCCAGGTCATTAATTAAAAGTTAAAACCATATTTTTTATGAAAAATCATAAATATCTAAATCTTCTAATTTTCAAATTATCCACAAAATCACTACCATATACACAAACTATATATACACAACAAGTTGTTAACTTATAATTAATGACCTGGTCAGAATAGCCTGCAAAACAAATTTTAAATTTTAATGTGAATTTATAATTGAAGATTGTCCTAGAGGATGGCCGAAACGTTGGACTGTTGATGAAATAAAAAGTGTTGAGACAATACAAGGATACAATTTTTGATTTATTTAATAATTAATTGCCTGTCTCAAGAAATTGGAAAAATATATTTAGTGTAAATTTATAATTGAGGTATGTTAAATTATTAATAATAATGTTGTTAAAATTGTTACAAATGAATGTAAAATAAGCTATTAATTGTTAGATTGTCCTTGAGGATGAGGCCGAAACGTTGGACTCTTAATGATATAATAAAGAGTGTTGATACTTAACATGGATATCAATTGATTTATTTAAAAAATAAATACCAACCTCGAGGAATTGAAAAGATTATATATAAATGTACAAATCATAACATTAATACAGTTAAACAATACTAATACTAATAATATACTGTAAATAATAATATAATGGAAGATACTGGAATAATATATTATTCCATAATATATTATATACTGCATATAATATATATTCCATAATATATAGGATACTAATAATATACTGGAAGATTATTGATTGACCGTGTGTAAAGATGAAATGAATATGGTCCGGGTGCGGTCAAAAAAACTCAAATAGTAGAATTATACTATTTTATTGAGCCAACGTTTCGCCCCACGTTTTAATGGAATACATAAGTAAAATATCTGGATGAAAGAAATAAAATTCAAAGTTATATGAGCCAAAAAGATTATGTGGTAAATATGACAATAATAAGATCTGGTAAACATAACTTAATAACTTGGTTAAGGAAGAAAAGAGAAGGAGAAAGGTGTAAAAAGAAAGATATAAATTTGATGCAGATCTCAAGCAAAAGTGCAGAGGTGGGTGTGCGCCCGATTTTAAGGTTAACAAATAATAAGTTGAAATAGAAAGGGCTAACGGTAAAAGTAAAAAATGCATTTACAAGTTGCATTACTTAGATAAGTAAATGTAATATATATAAAAGGTGATTACAAATAATTTGAAAAATAAATGAACATATAACACGTAAGGGAAAAAAATATATACAAATAAAAATAAATTACTAAAAAATGAAAATAAATAATGTAAAGAATAGTAATAAAAATGAATATATATATATTTGAATAAATCAATTGGTATCCATGTTAAGTATTAACACTCTTTATTAAATTATCAACAGTTCAACGTTTCAGCCAATTCGACTATCCTCTAACAATTAACAGCAACAATATATTTATTTGTAACAATTTTAACGACAGCATTATTAATAATAACTTAACATACCTTAAATATAAGCTTACACCTTACATTGAATTATTTAACTATGATATTGTGACAAAATAGGTTACTAGACATAAGGTTATTAATAATTAATATGATTTCCAATTAATTTATTGTTTAATAGAGTAAGACTTGTAATTAATGACCTGGGCAGAATAGCTTTAAATCATTTTTAAATAATTGGATGTGAAGTGTAAATTTATATATTAAATAAATCAAAAATTGTATCCTTATATAGTCTCAACACTTTTTGTTTCATCAACAGTCCAACGTTTCGCCCATTTCGGCCATCCTCAAGGGCAATCTTTTTTTCTTTTTTTTTAATAATTTATTTATTGATATTTACAACTGTATACACATATATACAACAAGTAAATTTTCTGTAGGTGACTATGTCAAAAACATGTGGACAAACAAATGACATGATAAAAACATGTGGAGAATCTACCCACTGATAGAACTCCAATAACATTTCGAGAGGAGAAGATCTCGAGGCCATCTTCTTTTCAGACGCCTAGGAGGAT
>NW_027109437.1:582169-583570 GCF_000696795.3 Halyomorpha halys
TTCATGCTATGGGTTTATTTGTTTATTACTGACATGAATAAATAATTGTTTGTTTATTTATGTTCATTTTTGCTGACCGTACCTCCCCCCTCTCGACCACCATCTTCTCCAATTATTAATCTATGGTCAACTATCTACACCTAAATAACAAAATATTTAATGTTTATTTTTATAAACTTTGAGATATAAAAGAGGATAAATCAATATTTAATTTTTTGTCAATAATTCATATTATATGAATACTTCAGATGATTATGTTCTGGAAACAATTATTATTGAATCAGTAGCTTTTTAAACTACATCAGAAATTGATTCGTAAAATATTGGAAAATATGAATTTTCTAAATAAATTGCATTTATCGTATTCTGTGTGGGAAAATGACAAAAATTCAATCAACTAGAAAAAAAAATTAAGGCAATTAAAAACCTATATTATTTTAATTATTAAATATTAATATCAATCAATTGTAAGAAAAATAAATTTAAGAAAAAAGGAATTTTATGTGATCTTTCAAAATGTCTTTTTTATAAGAATATTCCACAAGTATTTTAATTTTGTTTTTTCAAAAATCGTGCACTCCTCTGAAAATCCATTTGATGCTCTAAGTGGTTTTTTAAAAAAGAAGAATTTATTTCAATTTTTAATAATTTTTTTAGTTGAAAATAGTATTAATAATAATAAAAATACTACAGAATATCTCAATAAATTTATATTATTACTGTTTGAATAAATTTTATCCGATTTTGATCTGAAAAGAATTTTTATTTCTTTATGAGACTGACGGCACAGTCGTAAATTTCAATAAATATATTTTTTAAAAGATTTATTGCAATTTATAACTGTATTCACATAAAGAATTTGGTGTAATATAAAAATGAAGGCATGTAGAGAAACTACCCGGTAGCGCTCTAATAAGAAGGTCTCGAGGCCATCTTATTTTCAGCCGCCTCGGAGGATTTTGAGGAATAGAAGAAGAAACATGGTTAGAAACTAGAGTTTTGATGGTTAGGGAGTTTATAATGGAAGGATTGATATCATGTTTGGATAGATTGGTTATAGTACTAGAGCCCAAGAGGAGAAAAAAAGGCAGTTATTTCACCCCAATTTTTGATTGATTAATTGAAAACTATGTATAGTTTCAACATTTATACAACTACAAATTTGATGAGTCTACCAAGTATAGGTAGGGGGAATAAAAAATGGCGGCTGTTTCAAAACGTTAACAAACATTAATTTTTTAATTATATTATTTCAAAAATTTTTCGAGACCAGGTAATATTTATCAATAAATCAATTTAATATCCAAAACAGTCTCAACACTATTTATTTATTTGTCCAATTTCCATGAAATTTAATGTCATTAATAATTATATTAACAAGGCTGTAAGAATAACAGATGC
>NW_027109437.1:583620-584740 GCF_000696795.3 Halyomorpha halys
TACTGGAAGATTATTGATTGACCGTGTGTAAAGATGAAATGAATATGGTCCGGGTGCGGTCAAAAAAACTCAAATAGTAGAATTATACTATTTTAATGAGCCAACGTTTCGCCCCACGTTGCAGGGCTTCTCCAGGGCTATTTTGACGGCAGTAAAAAAAAAAAAATTTTGTTTTGACTGCCGTCAAAATGGCCCTGAAGAAGCTCTGCTACGTGGGGCGAAACATTGGCTCATTAAAATAGTATATTTCTACTATTTGAGTTTTTTTGACCGCTCCCGGACCATATTCCTTTCAACTAATAATATACACACTCATCAATAATAATCCTAATTATTTTATTATTTATTAGGTTCTTAATATTTTATATTATATTATATTTATAAGCCCTTATAATCAGTTGGCTGAAAAGCGCACTGTGTATTAATAAATACAACTAGAGATATCCTGACAAAGGATAAAGAGGATACAAAGGAGATATCGACAGAGATCGGGAGCAGAGTGGCTAACAATTATTTATACCCCTGGACCCTTGGGCCCCACCCTACAACATCAAACATCGTTACAATAAAGGATTGTCTTCAAACAACATCTGACAAAATGGGCAGCGGTAATTTAGTTTGCCTTGAAAAATGGGCGCTGCCCGATCCTGGGGGACGATCCGCTTAGTGCCTCTTCTTCAGATCGCTCGGCGCCTTTTTGTTCCGCTTCAGAGGCCCATTGTGTATATCTCTCTGCCATATTGTTTTGTCACATAAATCAGCTTAAGAAAGACTGAATAATCTTCTAGCACATTAACAGTTGTACTTTAGGCAAACCTCTTTAAATTATTTAGGTAATGATTTAAAAAACATTTTTATTTCTGGAACGCGTAAAAAAAGTTTAATATAATTTTTTTTTTCAATAAAAATTACACAGTTCGTTTATTCTAGCAATATTCAGAGTGAAAATAATCAAGGTAATGAGGAAATTGCGAAAATTGTTTTTATACATATTATATTTTATATAAAATTTTTTCAATATGTATTTTTTTTTATGAATGGAATATGGTCCGGGTACGGTAAAAAAAAACTCAAATAGTAGATAATTATACTATTTTAATGAGCCAACGTTTCGCCCCAC
>NW_027109437.1:590135-592323 GCF_000696795.3 Halyomorpha halys
TTATGTTGAAGGTATGTTATATTATATAATAAATAATAATGTTATTGTAAATGTTTAAAAGTGAAGTTGTAATATAAGCTGTTAAATGTTTAGATGTCCCTGAGGATGGCTAGAAGGGCCGAAACGTAAAAAAAAAACAAAAGGAAAAAAAATATAAAAGGACAAATAAATAAATAGTGTTGAGACTGTTTTGGATATTAAATTGATTTTTTGATAAATATTAATTGTTTATTCGCGGCTCTATGTCTCAACAACTACTTACAACAATAGAAATTCTAAGAGAGCATCACTTAAAGTAAAGTAAATTTGCTAAAATGTAAGCCCTAATAGAGTTATTTACGTTCATTAGTTCTTGAGATATAGCTTTTTAAAAAACATTATTTCATAAAAATGTTATATGGAACGTACTGAAATTTCAGTAGTTAGTTTATTTATTTTCAGAAATCTATATCTCAGGAATTATTTGACGTACAGATGTTTATTATTACTCTAATTAAAGCTAGTTTAATGAGCTACAAAGTAGTTAATGACGTTTATTTTCGTAGGAGTAGTAGGTTTCATGAAATTTGCTAAAATAAATTGATTTATAATTGTTTGGACAAATTTTCATTTGCCAAATTTATATTCATATGTGAATATCATAAAAACTACTACCCCTGCGAAGATATGTGTCATAAACTGCTTTATAGTAAGTTGAATGTTCTTTATTTTGAGTGTTGGCAGACATGTGTGCGTCTTATGGGTCTAGAGATAAATTTTTCATAAATCCAACATGTTAAACGAACATATAGAAATTAACATTTTGTGGGTTTATTTTGTCAAATATCACACAAACTACTAATCCTACAAAGAAAAAATTATAAACGGTTTTATAGTAAATTCAACTAGCTTTAGTTTGAGTGCTGGCAGACGCACAAATGTCCAATGGTTTCTGAAATAAAGTTTTTCATAAATCAACATTATTGTCCGAACAACTATAAATCAATTTATTTTAGGAAATATCATAAAAACTACTATTCTTACAAAGGTAAAAGTCATAAACTACTATATAGTACATTAATCTAGCTTCAATAAGAGTGTTAATAGTCATCTGTACGTCACATAGTTCCTGAGACATAGATTTCTCAAAATAAATTAACTAACTACTAATCTTTCAGTACATTTTTAAGAAATTTTGTTTTTTAAAAAGTTATATCTCGAGAACTATTGGACGTAAACAGCTCTATAAGGGCTACTATTTCAGCAAATTTCCTCTTCTTTAAATTATGTTCTTTCAGATATTCTATTGTTGGTAGTTTTTAAAATATAGAGCTCCGAATGAAAAATTAATGCTTTTTTAAGGTTTTGAAACAGCCGCCATTTTTCATTCTCCCTACCTATACTTGGCAGACTCATCAGTTTTGACTACTAGTTATACATAGTTTTCATTAAAGTAATCAAAAATTGGAGTGAGATAACTGCCTTTTTTTCTTCCCGGCTCTTGTACTATTACGGAACGTTATGGAATATATGGAATGTTAAGTTCTTAAAGAAGGATTAAGGAAGTGAAGGATTTTGGATTATAAGGATTGGATACGAGAGAAATTCGAAGGTTTAGTGGAGCCCTAAAGCTCAACTCGGTTTGTCAAGATACTTATAATTGTTATGTAGATCAGTCTTTTGCAATGTATTGGAAGTTTTGACCGTTTGTTCTAGTAAGTGCTGTAATAGTCCAAAATAAAAATAACAAAAAACATATACATAGTATATTTTTCTCTCTTTCAAACAGTAACCCTATACACTGGCCGAGAAAAGGAAGTAATATCCATAACAGAAATTTACTTTTCTACTTTTTTTTTTAAATTTAACGTAATTAATTGTCATGTAAATCAGTCTTTTGTAATGAACTGGAAGTTTAGACCGTTTGTCTGAATGAAGGTAAGGAGGAAGCTTTACGAATGGATGTGGGCGAGGAATTTCAAAATAAAATACCTCGAACAGCAAAGGAGGCATTTCTAAAGGAAGGGATATAAAGATCGGTAGGTTGTGATCTCTTGTGTTTAATAAATGAATGAATATTATTTTATCATTATGTTATTTTATTTATTTTTCATACAGATAGTTTGATTATGTTCATCTTGTCTATTCTTTTGTTTGTATATATTTCAAGAGAGTTTTTTTTTATTATTATTTTTATTTTATTTTAATT
>NW_027109437.1:592503-600204 GCF_000696795.3 Halyomorpha halys
TGTGGCAGATTGTAATATCTATCAATAATAAATCTATCAATATAAAAAAAAAAATGAATGGATAAATGTAGGATGAGGGGGAATCCAATGATATAGGTAGGTATTTTGGTTATTAGGGATCGGAATCATGGTATCATGGATTAACATAGAAAATAATAGCACAAGTTCAACACACTAAATAAAATAAAATATTTTTTTTTTTACCGAATTGTTCAAATATTTCATAACCAAAAATTTATAAAAGAATGAGTAAAACCGACAAGGAACTGTAAATATTTGAAGTTGAGTTGGTGAAGGTCGAGAGAGAGACACCCGGGCACAGACTAACAAACTCCGGCGGGGCTCGACCTGAATCCAAATCAGGTCTACACAACGCTTCTATCTTTACAGAGAGCTGTGAAACCTAATCGAATTTAGTCTCAGAATCGATTGATCATCTTTCTAAACATTATCGTACATAAAATTCAGGTTAAATTATTTATAGATTAGGCTCAAAATTGATATACCTCTTTTCATTACAAAATCCTTACTCATCCAAACCCATTAGTTCTTAATCAGTTATTCTTAATAATTTATGGTAATCCGCCGAGGAATCTTAAAAGAAGATGGCCACGAGATCTTCTAATTTAAATTAATGACTAAGTACCACTACTCAGTGATTCCTTACAGAGATTATCATGTGTTCTGAAACATTTATGACGTTTACTTATTGTTAACGCCATAATATATATAATACCTTGTAAATAGTATTTGAGTATTTAGTTTAGTTGCATTTATTTTTATTTGTATTGTTTTATTTAGATTTAGTTATTTGAAAAGAAAAAAATACGTAATTGTATTTGTTTGTAATAATGAGTAATAGAGACAGTTGCTAGGGGTGAAAATTGTTGCTAAGAAGCGTCACCTAGCAACGGACCGACCATCTTAGTGTTTTAGAGCAGTTCCTAATTAGTGGCCCTGGTAGCATCTAAGCAGCCCTGTCTGCGTTTATAATTTAATAGTTTTGACATTTTTAGTGAGTTAACCGTCATTACAGTTCGAAACCAGACCTTTTCTGTGTTTCGACTTTAAAATGAGTTCCGACTAATTAGTGATCATGGTAGCGTCCTCAGCAGCCCTAATAGTTTGGACATTTGTTGAGTGTGTTAGTCGTCACTACAGTTCGAAACCAGAACAGTTCGAACATTCGACTAATTAGTGGTCCTGGTAACGTCATTAGCAGTCCTGTCTGCGTTTGGTTAATATTATTTTATTTGACATTTTTTGAGTGTACTCGTCGTCATAACAGTTCGGAACCAGACCACTTCTGTGTTTCTATTTTAATATGAGTGCCAATTAATTAAGTAATTAGTGGCCAACCCCTGAACCCAAGGAACGTGTGTAACCAGCCCTGTCTGCGTTCATTCTGTCGGCTCGCCTAATACAATACGACTGTTGGATATTTGGACCATCAATGAGCCACTACACCAACTCTGGACCATTGCAGCGATGTATTTAGCAACAAGAGCTGCGACCTATCTCGGCAGCACTCTTCCTCGGATCTATCGGAGTGGAGCAAACGTTTCGTAGAGCAGTACTTATTTTATATATTTATTTTTTTTTTTGTGTGTAAATTAGTTTTATTGTAATTTTCATAATTCATCGAACTATTTTATTTTTATCTGAAAGGCCCTTTTATTTTGCTTGTATTCATTATTAGTTATATTTTGTTTATGTTAGTTTTTAAAATGTTTAAATTGAACCAAATAAATGTTTAGTCCGAGGCAGTTTGATTTTCGTTCATTTTAAAGCCTTCCGACAAAAAGACATAGTCGATTTGAGGTGGCTTTAGCATTATTTGGTCTTCCGGGCTCTGGATTAAACATTTATTGGTGTATAACATTATTTGGCCCTTCAGTCTTGGACTGAACATTTATTGGTAAATATAACATAATTTTGGTCATCCGCGTCTTGGATTAATCATTTATTATTAAATGTGTTCACTTATTGCATTTTTTTCTGATGGAGTTGTAAATTTAAAAAAAAAATCACATTCATAGGGTACCTACATATATCAGTCGTCAACACTTTGATAAAAAAAAAAAATACTTTTTTTAAACGACCATATTAGCACTATTTGAAAAAAATAAATTGTAATGGCGCGGGTATTTTTTAGACGTTTACTTCTGTTTATATATTAATCTAAAAATGTAAATGATAATAATGGTATTAATAATAATTAATTAGTAAAATAATAATAAAGAAATATATAAATAAAAGAAAATATTATCATGCTTTGTATAAATAAAAATATGAATCGATACCAAAAATATAAGAAAATAAATCTGATCAAATAATAAAAAAAATTATGTACAATTAATTATTAATTATTAAGACAAAGAAAATTAAATTTATGTAATAATGATCCAAACTTCCAATTCATTACAAAAGACTGATCTACATGACTGTTATAAGGCCTATCTGGCATACGGAGTTGAGCCATGGGACTCCACTAAACCATTTAATTCCTCTAGAACCACCATACCATCATAGACCAGATACCAATCCTTCCATGATAAACTTCCCAACCACCCAAACCAAATCGTTTCTAACCTGATTTCTCCTTCACTATTCTAACATTCATCCTAGGCGTCTGAAAAGAAGATGGCCTCGAGATCTTCTCCTTTAGAAATGTTTTTGGAGTTCTATCAATGGGTAGATTCTCCACGTGTTTGTATCATGTCATAATATCACTTACAGCAAATTTACTTGATGTATATATATCTATACAGTAGTAAATAACAATAAATAAATTATTAAAAAAAAAAAGTAATAATGAAATAAATATACATTCAGGTGGATGAAACTAAAAAATTGTTATCAAAATATTAGAGAAAATTAATATTAATTACTTTACTTTTGCAGATTGTTTCCTTCATTGGGTTGTCTGTCTAAGTCAGAGCATCCCTCCACTTTTCCCTATTCCACCAATCTTCCTCCTCAAGTCCTCAGCGGCCATGTCCTCCTCCACGCAGTCCTTCCACCGGGATTGGAGTCTTCCTCTCCTTCGGCTTCCTGGTTGTTCCCATCACAGAATTCTCTTCAGCCACCTACGTTCTGGCGTGCCATACCATCTGCTCCTTCCAATCCTCTCCGGAACTCCTTCGGTCACCCCTAGCCTGCTTCTAATATCCTCATTCCTGATTCTGTCCTGGCTGGTAATCCTCAGGCATCTTCTCCAGAAATCTATCTCTGCCGCTTGTAGTTTGGAGTAGAGTCCTAGGATAAGTGTCCAGGTTTCTGCGGCGTAGTTAAGTGAGGGCTCAACAATATTTTTAAAAATTTGTCTTTTGTTGTCTGTTGAGATGACCGTATTCCTGAGGACTGGAACATTCTGGTCAACCTTCTTGCGAGACTAGCTCTCCTCCTAACTTCTGATCCTACTCACCGTTCCACTAGAATATAATATTCAGAATATTTATATATAATATGATAGAATATTCAATAAAAAAAAAAAAAAGCACTATAAGAGAGGGCCCTTCCCACTCGCGACAATGCAGACGGCGACTAAGTGCCACAGTGCTCCCCTGCACACAGCGGATCCGAGAACCTACCTTAAAATGCCCTTTAGGCAAATAAAGGATATTTACGTTTACTTATGGGTTAAGGATATTATGTATACATATGCTTTTAAAAAAATAAAATTGATAAAAGGGTGAGGAAAAAATAATCTAAAAAAAATGAGAAAACAAAGATGCACAATGAATTTTTAATTAAAAACTTCGAATGTTTTTATAAAATTAATTAAAATCATATGCCTCATTGACGAGGCTCCATTCAATTAATCAGTATACACTTCCCATTTCTTATTCCTGAATCCAAAGCCATTCTTAAGAAGTTTTTCTTCCCGTTCCATCAGGAAAAAGGAGAACCTTCTCAGGTAAGAATCTCAAATCCTTCGAGTCCAATTTGTATTTGGAATCAGTCCTTAATATCTCAAAGCTCTTGGAAAGGTTATTTCCATCTCAAATTACGAAGCCTCGTCGAGTGAAAATCGTTTTATTAATTCCGTTGACAGGTTCCTTCGAAGATGTCGCTAACAACTCCATTACTTTCATTGATTTAGTCGTTTCTCTGATAATCCATCAGATGATTTCGTTAGTACGTATTTTCTGTTATTCTTAAATTACTTTTTAACATTATTATTTTAATATTTTTATCAAGCCTTATAATATTTGACCTTGCAAAGCTTATAATTAATTAATAATCGTTATTATTTTTCAGTTGTAAATTGCTAAGTTCGTGAAGAAAGACGCTACTACAGGAGAGTTCAGGAAGTTAACGAATTCAAATTGCAGTAAAATGTAAGTATATTTAAAAGAATGACAATATAAACTACTATAGTACAAGAGCCCAAGAGGAGAAAAAAAAATCAGTTATTTCACTCCAATGTTTGATTAACTTAATGAAAACTATATATAATTAATAGTCCAAATCGATGAGTCTGCCAAGTATAGGTAGGGGGAATTAAGAATGGCGGCAGTTTCAAAATGAAAAAGAAAATAATTGAAACCTAAGACATAAGTAAACCTAATAGAACATTATTTAAAGAAGAGTAAATTTGTTAAAATATGAGCTTTTTACGTTCAATAATTCTTGAGATAAAGTTTTTCACAAAGGAATAAATAATTTTATAAAAATATAACGTAAAAACAATAGTTAGGTATTTAAAAATTATAATAAATATAAGAAAAAATTAAAGAATTCACCTAAATCAAAGACCTGCAGACCGACCAGAACTGATAAAAAAAAGTAAAAATGTAAAATGGAATCCTGTCAGTGAAACAGAAAGATACCTGGGAATTTAACTAGAGGCAGCGGCCTTACCTTGACTAACACAAACCAACGCAAGGTTAGCAATGCTATATCCTATCTTAAATAGAATTTCCAAATTAAAACCAGGAACAACTTATATTTAAAACAATTCTCAGGCCACTCCTGATGTACAGCTGTATTGTCTGGGGACCGGCCCCCTTTGCGAAAAGGAAAAAAATTACAATATTTTCAAAATAATGTCTTAAGAATTTAAACTCCTTGGTTCATAAGAAACAGCCAATTGCATCGGGAATTACTAATAGATTCAATAGAGGATTACATAAAAAAAGATTCATGAAGTTCCACTCCCCGTTACCTACAGTTAAAGTAGCAGTGACCTATAACTTGGGAAACCCAACCACAACCAGAAGACTGAAGCCCAGGCTGCTACAGGACGTTCTGTTATAAATTATATATTTATCAGTTCTATTATTGTCACTCTAAAAGTTTATTTTATTTTAATTTCTCTCTTTTTTCTTCGTCTTTTTCTTAAATTCACTTTCTTTTTTTTTTTTTTCATTATAAGTCAATTATTTATTTTGTTAAATCCATAAATGAGATCGTTTACGTTACTTTTATCTTTTACTAAGAGTTATTATTTTATTTTATTTATAACATTATCATTCACAAAGACCTTAATGTTCCATTTGTAACCTATCTAGCCCGAACCAGATATCAATCCTTCCATATCTAACCCCCTAACCACTCAAACCCATTAGTTTGTAATCTTGCTTTCCCTTTTATTCCGGACAATCTTCCGAGGCGTCTGAAAAGAAGATGGTCTCGAGACCTTATATTATAAAAATGTTTTTAGAGTGCTACCACTGGGTAGTTTCTCTACATGTTTTTACCATACCATTATGATTTCCTCAAATTTACTTGATGTATTTATGTACAGTTATAAATATCAATAAATAAATAAAAAAAAAATATTGTATATAGTTAGGGGTGTATTTTGTATTAGACTATGCTCCCTCCACATAATCAATTGTTAAAAAAAAATGTATCTCTTACATTAACCATGTAAACCCCACCAGGCCATCAGGTATTAAATAAATAAAAAATATATGTGGAAAAAATATAACTATCGTCAATAATAAAGAAGTCAAATTTGAAAACAGGGAGGAAAATGGAATTACAGTGTAGTGAATGTTGTGTGATATCTTTACCGTACCAAGTTTTATATATCTGTAATTTTATATATAATTATATGAGCTCTATAGAATGTTTTAATTTACTAACTAATTTTAGTTGCCATTGTGTAGCCTCCTCAAGACAATAAAATATATGCGGGACCATTCGGTCGAAAAGAAATCGGCAAACGGTCTCCCCTCTCCCTCCCGAAGCCATTTTAATTAGAATTTAATTAAGTTGAGAGGAAGAAGAGGGGAAAGAGAGTTAACAGACCTTCTACTTCCTTCAGACTTTGCTCCCACCCCCATTCATCAAATTTCGATCCCCACTCATTTCAGTCCATCAAGCCAGGCAGTTCTGATAGATTTCTTATATGAATGCTGTACTATAAGGCAAGATATAGCAATTAACAGTGTTTGAAAGTATACCACCAATTTAACTCTAATTAACTTCGTTTATGAACTTTGTAATTTCGAATAACGAGCTGTGATATTCTGATTCTACCCAAGGTCCTGAACTGTAAAAAAATTATTAATAAATAAAACTACAACTCAATTGGAAGATCAAATTGCGGTCAAATAAAACCCAAATAGTAATAACTATTTTAATTGAGCCAATGTTTCGCCCCACGTTGCAGGGCTTCGTCAGGGTTAAAAAAGATACAAACACTTAACATAAGTAAAAAAGTAAATGATAAGTTAAAAGGGTATACATGAAAATTAAAAATTAAATTAAATAAGAAAAATAAAAGGTTATAGACAATAAATGAAAACGAAAGAAATACAAAAGAAAATACAACCGCCAAATTTCCTTTATTATTATCCCTCTTTTTTCCATCACATAGTTTGTATTTTTTCCGTAATTAGATAATAGATAATTCTTTAAAAATAATTTTAAAGTAAATAGTGTAGAAAACAAAGAAAATATTAAAATTAGGTAAACAATAAATGATAATATACATAATAGGGGGAGAATAATAATAATAATTATTATTATCTTTACTTAGACAACTCCAAAGTATGGTGTAGATTGGTTGAGTAATGTTGAAGCTATTAATATGTTTTTAAAAATAATTATGATAGCAACTTTATGGCATATATTGGGTCAATTTATGTTACCAAATCATAATAATAAAATATACCAATATGTTTAATTAAACTAAATACATACATTTATAAACATCAATCGTGTTTATTAAATCTATATACATCCTCAAATTTAGCTATTGCGAAGCATTACTTGTAATAAAAATTACTGCCTATCGAAAACAGAGTTGGGCAACTATGAAATTAATAGCAAAAATTGTCATGGAGACGAAATTTATTTATCAATGGTTCATTCATGAATAAGGGTCGTATCCATGGCAATATTAGATATTAGTTTCAGCTATAGCTAATTTCTGTCCAGCTCTTATCGGAAACCCTATTTTTGAAATTATAATTAACACAAGGCGGTTAAAGGTTCAAAAATCAAAAACAGTAGTAACGGCAAAATAATTTTCTCAAGGATAAACCATTAATCGCTTTTATATTACACTCATTATTCACAATTTTAAACAACATTATTAGTAATAAATTAGCATACCTTATCGATAAATTCATAGATTTGCAGATATGCAGGCCTCTTGTAAAGGAAGTCAAATATAAATGGCAATCTATGTGGAACGAAAGCCCAATGAGTAAATTAAAAATTATTAAAAAGGATGTCAAGCCC
>NW_027109437.1:600329-614064 GCF_000696795.3 Halyomorpha halys
TGGGACTAAGCCAAGATATCTCAAAAACCATTGGAGACGATGATAAGGCAATAGAATTGGTGTTTCGGTTTTTGAAATCACAAAATTTACTGACAAAAATATAACTTGATCGGAAGGAAAAAAAAAAAAAAAAGATTTAACGAATATTAGCAAAATTAAATAAAATATAAATGGCGTTGATGACCAATGAAGTTTGGCGCCACTAAACAACCAAACAAACAAACAATTGATAGATTTAAGTTTTTTTTTTAATACAATATTATATTTATTATAAAATAGAATAAAATATTTCATTTATATCTTTGAGAAAAAAAATGTATTTTACCATTACTGATTATGAAATAATATCATCATTCATCTAAGGAAGGCAATTTTAAATTGCCAATATATCACTAAAACTTAACCTCCGAACATAATAAAATTAGGAAGGACAATAATCCAGGAATGTTTCAAAAATGTTTTTCTATATGGGAAGTAGATATCTCCTAGCTATGTCCATATATATGCCATTTATATAAATTGTATTCTGATAAGGCATGTCATAAAGAGTGCTATCAAGGAGTATGACATTCTCCTACATTTATATACAACGTAATATTTATGTATTATATAGGGTCAGTTCGGAATCCACAGAGCAGTTACGTATTTACCGAACCAGCAGCTTTAGTGCTCTTGTAGTTATATCCGTTTTTGCACTTTTATTAAGGTTTGTGTGTGTTTTCTTCATGGAGCTATGAGGTTAACATAACGTAGGTAAAGGTAAAATATGGAAAGCATATTTTAATAGATAATTTTACTTTGCCTTATATAAATTATATCTTAATTAGTCATTTTTTATTTTTGAGCTTGAGATTCAGAAATAAATTTTACCTCTATGTTCTGAGGTTTCATTTTAATTTTTTTTTTGTACACTACGTTAATAATGATAACATCAGTAGTTCATACATATATAATTCATGTATTATATATACTTTCCCTTCTCGAGTTTTCCCCCTTTGTAGTACAAGAGCCAGGAAGAAAAAAGGGCAGTTATCTCACTCCAATTTTTGATTACTTTAATGAAAACTATGTATAATTACTAGTCGAAATTGATGAGTCTGCCAAGTATAGGTAGGGGGAATAAAAAATGGCGGCTGTTTCAGAACTTTAAAAAAACATTGATTTGTCATTCGGAGCTCTATATATCTTAAAAACTACCAACAACACTAGAAAATCTAAAAGAACATTATTTAAAGAAGAGTAAATTTGCTGAAATATGAGCCCTAAAAGAGATATTTACGTCCAATAGTTCTCGAGATATAGCTTTTTAAAAAGCAATATTTCTTAAAAATCTACTGAAAGATTAGTAGTTTATTTTGAGACATCTATATCTCAGGAATTTTTTGACGTACTGATGTCTATTATGACTCAAATTAAAGCTAGTTTAATGGACAATAAAGAAGTTTATGAGATTTACTTTTGTAGGAATAGTAGTTTTCATGATCCGTACTAAAATAAATTGATTTCTAGTTGTTCGGACAATAGGTTTGATTTATGAAAAAGTTCATTTCAGGAACCATTGGACCTACTGATGTCTGCCAGCGCTCAAATTAAAGCTAGTTGAATTTACTACAAAATAGTAAATTATCTTTGTCTTTATAGGAGTAGTAGTTATTATGATATTCACATATGAATATAAATTTGGCAAATGAAAATTTGTCCGAACAACTATAAATCAATTTATTTTAGCAAATTTCATGTAAACTATTACTCCTACGAAGATAAACATCATAAAATACTTTATAGCTCATTAAGCTACTGATGTTTTAGTACGTCCCATACATTTTTATGAAATGTTGCTTTTTAAAAAGCTATATCTCAAAAAATATTTAACGTAAATAACTCTTATAGAGCTCATATTTTAGCAAATTTACTTTTCTTTAAATGACGTTCTCTTAGGTTTTCTCGTATTGTTCCTACTTTTTATATAGATATAGATATATAGATATAGAGATATAGATATAGAACTCCGAATGAAAAATTCGTTTTTTTTTTATCGTTTTGAAACAGCCGCCATTTTCTATTCTCTCTACCTATACTTGGCAGACTCATCAATTTTGACTATTAACTATACATAGTTTTCATTAAAATAATCAGATATTTGGGGATATAACTGCCTTTTTTCTCCTCTTGGGCTCTTGTACTATTGCTTTTTGTGGCATTATAAGGTGTTGATATCAGTCCAACTAAGGTGGTATGGTCTAGCTACAGCCTATGGTTATGGCTTGGAGTTAAAAGAACGTGAAGGGGAAGGTTCATTCTCAGCAAACATTTCAGCTATATCAATAATCTTGTAAAATTTTGTTCAATGAGGTTCTTTAAATTACAGTTTAATTTAAGAATTCAGCTTGTTTTACTTTAGACTAATATTTTTTTAGTCTAATTGGTTATTTAATTATTGTATTTTTTTCATTTATTAACGATTTACTTAAATAATTAATTTAGTAATTCATAAAAATACTAAAATGAGAGATTGAGAAGTATATTAAAAAATCGATAAATTGCATCTGAGATATCTAGGAATATATATATATATATATATATATAGATTTTTGATCAGCCAAATCAGCCTTTTCCAGGCTTGCCTATCTTGTGCTACTGCTATTCAGTTTGCTTCATGTAACTCTTTCGCATCTTCCACGTTACCTCTTGTCCATTATACTGGTATTTATTGTTGTGTAGAGGCGTCCTGACGGATTGCTTCGAGCCACTTCATATTGTGAGATATTGACTGACCAGTCTCTGCAAACAGTTCACTGTTAGTTTTTCTCTTCCATGTGTTAAGACTCAGATCTCTGATCGCTCCTGTAATTGTAGGGAGTACTTTTCGTTTAAATCTCTGGATACTGCTCGTAGAGTCCGACTATTGCAACATTTACTAGACAAACGGTCTAAATTGCCAATCCATTACCAAAGACTGATCTACATGACTATTATAAGGCCTATCTGGACATACGGAGTTGAGCTTTGGGGCTCCACTAAACCATCAAATTCCTTCAGAATCCAATCCTTACAGTCCAATCAAATCCTTCGTAAAATCCTTAATGCTCCTTACTTTGTCACAAATCAAGTCATCCATCAGGACCTCAATATTCCACATGTTGCCGATTTGGCCAGAACCAGATACCGTTCCTTCCATAATAAACTCCTCAACCACCCAAATCCACTTGTTTCTAACCTGGCTTCTCCTTCATTACCTAATAATCCTCCTAGGCGTCTGAAAAGAAAATGGCCTCGAGATCTTCTTCTCTAGAAATGTTATTGGAGTTCTATCAGTGGGTAGATTCTCCACATGTTTTTATCATGTCACTATGTCACCTACAGCAAATTTACTTGTTGTATATATGTGTATACAGTTGTGAATATCAATAAATAAATTATTTAAAAAAAAAAAAAATCTCTGGATTCTGCTTTCTATGGTACCTGTTAGAACCCAGAGTTCTCACAGCCGTATATAAGAGCTGGCTATATCATGGTATTGTACATCGTAAATAAATATAATTGTTTATTTGAATTTTAGCCAACAATCCCCACTTGAATCCCTGATAAAGAACTGAAACTCAGGTCGAAACGTAGTTATAAATAAATATTTTTTTTGTTTATTTATGTTTTTCTTTGCTGACCACACACCCGACCATCTTCTCCAATCAATTTATAAATATTTAAGGTCCTTGGAAGTAACCAAGATGACAAGGAAGAACTCTAATAAGATACATCGGGTTGCTACATTACACAGCATACTGATTTTTCTATGATATAATATAATTGAAAGATAACAATTTTTTTTCCACTGTTTTCTTTTACTTTTCTTTTACAATCAATACCAGTCTACAAACCAAATACAAGTTTTTCAATTTATTCCTTTATTTTTCTTTCCCTTCCATTTCACAACCCTTATTTCATTTGATCAACAAATTCCCCTATATAACAAATATTAAAATATTTGAAATAATAAAGTAATAGACAAAACAACAAATAAGATCTGCGATACATGCATGCCATCCCTCCTCTGGATAACTCCACTCATTAATTTCCATGGATGTGGTGGTGGATGGTTCCCAAGGAGTCGAGTATTATATCCTCTGTCATCCTAGCCACGTCCTGGACATCGACCCCGAGCTCCTCCATGATATTTTCATATCTCACGGTGGGATCCGGAATGATTGCCGACTTCCCCTTAAACAATGATTTTAAGCCGAAAAACCTACTTGGTTATTTTAGATTCTTCATAATTATATAATACAAGTGAGTCCTAAAGTTTTCAATGTTATATGAGTTATATAATTTAAAATACTCATAGTTTTATAGTTAATAGTTTATCTGTTTATACTGTTATAATCTTTATAGTTTTAAGTATTTTTATGTTGTCCTTATTCAGGATTTGTTGTTATTTAATTTAATGATTTAGTTCGATTGTTCATCTTTGTGGTAATAATGAGGTAGGAGAGTCTATATGGTTGTTATCATAATGAAAGATAACCTTCAAGAAGGTAATTATTCTCCTTAAAAATGCATAATAGTTAACATTATAAAAAGTTTTTTTATTAAATAAGTGACAATAAAATGATTCAATATAAGCATTAATGACAATTTAAGGACTATACTTTACATATTAAATAGTTTCATCAGGCAAATGGTTTATGAATAGTTTTGATGATTATATAATATAGTAGTAATGTTGTAAGCATATGTTTCAATTTTGTTGAATTTGGTTATACCATATAACAACCTGAAGATGGGGGATAATCCCGAAACGTCGTTGTATGTGAAATAAATTGTTACATTTAAACAAGGAAGATTGTGTCATTCACCAAATTCATATTAGTTGTTATTTAATTTAATTTACATAAATTTTTTGTAAAGGCTTGTTTTTATTTATTTTTTCCATTTAATTTTGTGTAACCAGATTTTTTATTTTTATTTTTTAAATACCAACCTGACTTCGTTTATATCAATTTTCAAGCTCACTAAATCTATAAAGAAATATCTATATTCAACACACTTTTAAATATTATCAACAATTAAATAACAACATATTATCAAGAAACAAAAATTAAATACCAAATACCACTTACAATTATATTAAAATCAAAATATTTACCAATATACTAAAAGAATAAAGAAATTTTAAATAATTTTCAGTAAAAATGTCATATTAAAATTATAATATTTTTCAAATACTTTTTTTATCACTGTCACTATCCGTAGATTTTTTATTAAACATATGATTTTATAAAGTTTTACAAAAATAAGTATTCACATAACAATAATTGAAACAAATTAAACTCGGCTACACAAGTAAAATATAACTACACTTGTGTTTTGTTTATTTTTGGGATTCTATAAAAAAAAAAAAAAAAAAAGTTTGTAATATATATTTAATAAATTAGGTTCTGACAATATAATATAAATAAATTAATATATATAGAGTTGTAAATAATACATGTATAATTAGACATAAAATAATTATCTATATATGTATAAATAGTTGGCCGTAAAAATTTAAATAAAAGAAGATGAGCAGGGTTGCGGTTTATAACTATTTTAATGTCCGACGTTTCGCCCCACTTTGCAGGGCTTCATCAGTGCTGTTCAAAACCTTTCGCGACCTTTCAACCGTTCGCTTTGAACAGCCCTGATGAAGCCCTGCAAAGTGGAGCGAAACGTCGGACATTAAAATATTTATAAACTATTTGTTCTTTTTTTGACCGCAACCCTGACCAACTTCTCAAATTTAAAATAATTATTGTTTACCTCCCTATAATTGTTTGTTTGTCAGATTTTTCTAATAGTAAGGATTAAATGTTCTTAATTCTGAGAACTTAATCCTGTTTACAGAATATATTATCTTAGATAGTGTTTCAGTACTTTTCATAATAAAAAGAAGCAAACATTATTGGGTATTTAATAATGCAGTTGTATACTACAACCCGAATAATGAAGAACACCTCCACGCACTTGAAAAAAAACAAAACAAGAGGCATTGAAAAATAAAAAATGTTCTGCAAAAATAAATGTTCAATTAACGTCAATTGAAGACAAACTTTACTCGCATAAAACTAAACTATGCAGGTATAATATAACTACAATTATGTTTAGTATGTTTTCGGGATTCTATGACGAATTCGTTATATCGGGTCGTTTCTTATGAAATGTTAATTTTTCACGGGCAAGGTTATTTAGTAAGACAACTTAATGAAATCAAAACATTTTTATTTAAAATATTGAATCTAATTTTCTGAATATTTGACCCAAAGTGCTATAAAAATTTCAATCCAAAAACTGTAAATGTAGGGTTTTATGGGTCACATTTTCAAAAATTTTACTTTCATTAAAGTTGCCCAAATTTCTGAATAGATGGAAATCTATTAGAGATATGTTTGGTGAGTAAGGTGGGTGTAGATGTCCAATGTGACGTTCTAAATCGTTACAACACCCTCCCTGAACCCCATGGTAATGCTTCCTGAAGATCATTTAATATACTTACAACGAAGTTAAATGGAAATGAAAAAAAAATTCTATATAAAACTAAATAAAATCTCTCTTTACATATATACAAACAGAAGGATAAAAAAAAATATACATAATCAAACTATGTACATAAAATAATAATCACTAGTCGCACTGACAATATAGAGCTAAGGACCCCTGAGCTCACTTTATTTCCCACGTATGAGAGGTAGAGCTCTTAGAGGTTGTGAGATTTTAATAATTCGATTAATTAGTATTTAATCCCTAAACTTGTACGCTGGAGTTAATTCGAGCGAACTGAACAGGCCAAACTGCTGATGATTTATTTATTGTTATTTACAACTGTACATTATAATACTACATTTGATCTCAGTTAAATTGCAGTGTTACAGGCGGTTGGAGAGGTAGTTTCCACCACTCTAATGACGTGTTACATTAGCAGGTCTCGTGGCCATCTTCTTTTCAGGTGCCTCAGAGAATTGTCAGGAATGGAAGAGGAAGCAAGGTTAGAAACTAGTGGGTTTGGGTGATTAGGGAGTGTGTAATGGAGGGAATGATATCTGGTTCGGGTTAGATCGGTTTCATATGGAACATTAAGGTCTTTATGAATGATTATATTTGTAACAAAGTAAGGACCATTGAGGATTTTACGAAGGATTTTGGATTGCATGCGAGAGGAATTCAGAGGTTTACTGGAGCCACAAAGCTCAACTCTGTAGGTCCAGATTGGTCTTATTATAGTCATGTAGATCAGTCTTTTGTAATGAATTGGAAGTTTAGACCGTTTGTCTAGTAAGTGCTGTAAAAGTCGAAATCGACGTGAAGTTTTCTGTCTTTTCAGTCTTGTGTGAGGATTCCAGGTTAGTCGTTTGTCCAGATGTAGTCCAAGGTAGCGGATCTGTTCGACAGGGGTAAGATCAACATTATTAAAGGAGACTGTAGGGCAGTCAGTAGGTTTACGAAGAAGTTTAATAAATATAATAATAATGATCTGGATTATCTCTCTAGGAAGTCTGATGAGTCAATTCTTTTAAAATTTTTTGAGATTAATCACTTCCATTTTTTGAATGAATTATTTATTCATGATATTTTACAACGTTTCGGGACCACTGTCCCATATTCATGCACTATAAAAACTTCATGATTTCAAATGGGAAATCATGTCAACTATTTGTGCATCTTCACTCCTCTCTGGCACAGCCATCTCTCTACATTTCTTACTACCTCTTTGGATCTTACTGGACATGAGATAAGGTCCAAAAAGGTAGTAAGAAATGTAGAGAGATGGCTGTGCCGGAGAGGAGTGAAGATGCACAAATAGTTGACATGATTTCCCATATGAAATCATGAGGTTTTTATAGTGCATGAATATGCAACAGTGGTCCCGAAACGTTGTACAATATCATGAATAAATAACTCATTCAAAAAATGGAAGTGATTAACCTCAAACAATTTTAAAAGAATAATAATGATTTATTCTCTGTAATAATCCTCAATATATAGTTGTAGACTATGTTTACATATGAACCTAGGTATTATGACCGATATCTAAAATTAAAAGAAAAAAATAATTATTTTAATTTTTTTTTCCAACACTATGATCTAAAATGTGTTTTATATTAAAAAATTGATTTTAACTTTAATAATATTTTAGGGATGGTACAGAATAGAATTTCATAACGTGATCCTCCAAACCTTATAAATCAAAAACACCTTTTCGCTTAGAAGATAAATTGATTCTATTTTGAAAGAATGTGTTCCTGTATCCTTTGATGATATTGAAGTTTTCCTCCTGAGTGAGGAACTAATTAAGGAGCCTCGTTATAAAAGGTGATGGTAACATTATCGGAGTAAATATATGAGGATAATATAGGCAGCAGTGGACGTGCCACCGTCAGCGCCCCGCTAAATACCGGAGATAAAATCCAGCTTATTAGGATGGCGGTGGTGCCATAGAGGAAAACCAATAGCTCCTTCTCTTCTTTAGAAATTTACATCTAAGGCGTAATAAATCGCTGAGGCTTCTCTAATGTTCCAAGTAACCTTTGACAAAATTTAGTCACAATGAAAGAAAATAGGTGATAAGAGTACAAGAGCCCTAGAAGGGAAAAAAGCCAGTTATTTCACACTAATTTTTTTATTAATTCAATGAAAACAGTGTATAATTACTTGTGAGTATGCAGAGTATAGGTAGGGGAATAAAAAATGGCGGCTGTTTCAAAACATTAAAAAAAAAAATTCTTTTGGAGCTCTATATCTTTAAAACTACCAACAGCACTAGAAAATCTAAGAGAACATTATTTAAAGTAGAGTAAATTTGCTAAAATAAGAGTCCTAATAGAGCTATTTACGTTCAATAGTTCTCGAGATATCGCTTCTTAAAAATCAACATTTCATAAAAATCTTGTATACAGATTTCTCAAAATTAATTTACTAACTATTGATTTTTCAGTGCATTTTTAATGTTGCTTTTATTTTATCAAATTCACCCAACTTTGAATTGATCAAAAAGTTATTTATTTTTTTAACGGTTTGAAATAGCCGTTTTTTATTTCCCCTAACTATACTAGGCAGATTTATAAATTTTGATTAGTAATCATAAGTAGTTTTCATTAAGGTAATAAAAAATTGGGGTGAAATAACTAACCTATATAATTCTCCTCTTGGACTCTTGTACTATGAGAACTATAAAAACCATCAAAACCAATTTAAACTCAAAATTCAATTTCAACTTTTTTTAGATCAAAAACATTTTTTGTTCCCATATTACTTAATATCATTTGTACCATATCATTTTAGGCATCAGATCACAAAAAAAAAAAAAATCAAATTTTCTGTACTCTATTATTTTAAACATGGTTTAGTTTTTAAATCTACAATTATATAAGATTGTATTTATCATATATAAATATATTACTGAAATTAATTAAAAACATAAATGGTTTTGGTCATAGTACAAGATCCGCCCAAGAGGAGAAAAACGGCAGTTATCTCACCCCAATTTTTGATTACTTTAATGAAAACTATATATAATTACTAGTCAAAATTGGTGAGTCTGCTAAGTATAGGTAGGGGGAATAAAAAATGGCGACTTAATAAGAAAAATCTATATCTCAAAAACCGTTTGACGTACAGATGTCTATTAGCACTCAAATTAAAGCTAGTTTAATCAGCTATAAAGTGGTTTATGATGTTTATCTTCGTAGGAGTAATAGTTTTCATGAAATTCGTTAATATAAATTGATTTATAATTGTTCGGACAAATTTATATTTATGTGTGAATAACATAAAACCTATTACCCCTACGAAGATATGTGTCATAAATTACTTTATAGAAAGTTAAAATTCCTTTATTTTGAGTGTTGGCAGACATATGAGCGTCTTATGGATCGAGAGATATATTTTTCAAAAATACAAAGTTTTATACGAACACCTAGAAATTAACATTTTGTGAGTTTATTTTGTCATATATCATGAAAACTACTATTCCTACGAAGGTCATAAACCTCTTTATATTCCATTAAACTAGCTTTAATTTGAGTGCTAATAGACATCTGTACGTCACATAGTTCCTGAGATATAGATTTCTTAAAATAAATTAACCAACTACTGATCTTTCAGTAGATTTTTATGAAATTTATGTTTTTAAAAAGCTGTATCTCGAGAACTATTGGACGTAAATAGCTTTTTGAGGGCTAATGTTTCAGAAAATTTACTCTTCTTTAAATAATGTTCTCTTAGATTTCCTAGTGTTCTTGGAAGTTTTTAAGATATAGAGCTCCGAATGAAAAATTAGTGTTTTTTAAGGTTTTGAAACAGCCGCCATTTTTTATTCACCCTACCTATACTTGGCAGACTTATCAATTTTGACGATTAATTATGCATAGTTTTCATTAAAGTAATAAAACATTGGGGTGATATAACTGCCTTTTTTTCTTCCCGGCTCTTGTACTATCAGCTTTTCGGATTAAATACCCTTATGTCCAACGTTCGTATATGTTTTACTTGGTTAAATAAAAACCAATCGGGTTTAATAACTTTATGTACATTTGTCTATCATCACACTTCACATCGATCCATTAGACAAATATCCCTTTTAAAATCGATTCTATAATTGAGTCGGAGAATCGATGGACTAATGCAGACATAGAGCCGGACTATCTAAGGAGATACTTGGACTCGATGAAGCCGACTAGAGAATTCTGTAAAGCGTTGTAAAGGGAAAACTATTCGGTTCATTTTAAAATCCTCCTCCGGGTTTTAACAATCCAGGCGAGACCGTCCCAATAAAGAGCAGGCCCCCACCGCACTCTAGTTTGAATAAGATGGCGTCATTTTCTTTTATGGTCTCTCGTCTCCTTCTTCTTTTCTTAACCTTGCCTCGTTGGGAAGAGCCCTTCAATGGCTTCAATGGCCTTTTAGAATAAAATTAGTGTATATATTTTTAAATATACCTTGCTTTTCCTCACTGAGAATTTTTTTATTTATTTAATTCAGATTGAAGTGACACTGTTGCTATTACCGGTCTCCGCTTTAATTGCTGTTTGAAAGTGTTGGGCCAACATGATGCAATCTTCCAGCTTACAAATGAACTATTAGTCATGAGGCAAACATCGTATATTAATATATGTATTATTTATTGTATATACTTTAATTTCACTAATGTTACAACCATATAATATGTTGTAATATTCTTTTTTTTTTAATAATTTATTTATTGTTATTTACAACTGTATACATATATACACATCAAGTAAATTTCCTGTAAGTTATATTATCACATGATACAAACATGTGGAGAATCTACCTATTGATAAAAACTAATTACTGCCAACTAACGTTTCGCCTCACTTTGCGGGGCTTCATCTGGGCTGTCTTGATTGGAACAAGGATGACAACTTGAGTTAGTTGTCCAAATATTTTTGAACAATAGTTTTTTTCTACTATTTTGTTACCTTTATAGACTAATATCTTCCTACAAAATAAAATTTAGTTTAATAATTTAGTATTTTTATAAACGTTTGAATTTACTTTTGGACATCACATCTTTCTTTATAGGTTTCAACTTACTGGGTGGACTTTCATCCCACATTGTCTGCCATATTTTATTAATAGATTCCTTTAAACAAGTGGGTGAACTGAATACATTTTATCTAGTCCTTGAAAAGCCCTAATGGAATCCGATATAACTATATTGCCATTTGGTATATTTGTCATGCAAAAGTAAAGGGCGGATGCTATGGCAGTTCTGCGGTATATATATTAGAGAGAGCAGTTTTCTCTTATGGGTTGTGTTTTGTTTCAAAACTTTTAAATTATTTGTAATTTATTGATAGACTATTTTTTAATTTATGTCACTAAAATAGTATATAATTTATTAATGAAATTTAACTTTATAGATTAACCTTTTTACTATATACTTTTGATTATAAAGAATAAAATAAGTAAGCTTAATTTTGTCTAATTATTATTATTATTATAACTTTTCCCTCTAAGAACCTGGCTCTTCTCTGTTAGCTGATCAAAATCCTTCACCAAGAGTGAAATTAGAAAACCTGTAGCTTTAACGAGACTGAAGGGAATAAGTTACCTGCTTCCCGGGCTCACCTTTGAAGCTTGCTTTGGTTTTGGTTTTCTTTGAAGACTCAGTAGCGGACTACTCAACTGATTGCCCCTAACGAACCCACTTTGATAAGGACTATTCATTCCACTCTGGAGGAAATGCTAAAAGATCCTGGAAGTAGAAGTTATCTTGGGTATCCTGTTATCCTTTAAGACGCCGTAGGGGGAAGCAATTTAGTGATATAACGAGATATCCAGGTTATAGTCGCAATATTTGATTCATGAGTGTCCTGGGCAGTTAGTAAAAATCATCAGGTCTAAAAAAAAATATGAAGATGTCACAGTAAATGAAGTAAACCGCTCATGTATGTAGTAAGATGTTATGAACTTTTTTTTTTTTAGCCAAAATTCATATTGGAGTCCTATACTGCCTAACCATGGTTAGGGGTCAAAGTTTTTCATTTTGTGGTATCGCCACTCAATGAAAAAAGTCAACGCCCCAAGCCGGATTTGAACCGGAACCGCCAATAAACATCAAATTTATAAGACTGTGTCTTAACCACTGACAAACGGGCCTTGTGTTATGAACTTATCAAGTTATAAAAAAAAATGATCTACGGAACATTGTTCTGAAGTACTTTGTATAGAAGGGCTATTGATTACACAACATTATATGAGGATTTCTTCGCTATAATTTTTTTTTTCGTACCCTCCTATAAAGATCTAAAATTAGTGGTTCATACGTACCTATGGTCAGGTATATCATGTGTGAAGCTGGCTATGAGGATCTTGGATTGGCTTTTGGCATTATAAGGTAGGTTCCAATTAAGGTTGGTGTCATAGTTGACTTACGCTGGTGGATTATTGGAATGGGGAGGAGCCGTTCCGCTGGTGGGTAATTCGCTATAATTGATATTTTTAACTCTATAAAAAAAGGTATTTTTAATCCAACAAACTTCATTACCTAATTAATCCTTTAACAACAGATTCTGATATAGCCTATCTCGTAGGAACATAGGGTTGTTAGGTACCCCTTCTTATAGGACTCCAGCACCAAAGGGTAAAATGTAAATTGGACAGGAAACAAAATCCTCCAAAAATTTCTTTTTGTAAACATTTGTATTAAAGGGTTTCAAAGGACGCTATAAACAAATCTCAGTTGTTTTACAAAAAAAAAAAGATATATTATTGTAAGAAGATAGACGGCTGGGGGTCAATAAATGTATCAAAATAGTAAAAGAAAACTATTTACTGAATAAGGGGGTGGAGTCAGCAAAGAAACACTTTACTTTTTGGGCTCTCGTTATTTTACGTTTTACACCTTTTTAAGTTGTTTTTTTCTTTTCTTTTTTTTTTTTTTTTTACTCTCACATTGACTATTTTATCTCTACGATCTTTTTTTTTCATTTTATGTAACGTCTTTTGCCGACCTGCACTCTATCGCCTTTTCCTGCAATTTATATCAATGTAGCCTAGACTCTCCTCCTATAACCTTACTCTCGCATTTCTTACTTTCTTCATTCCCCTTTCTCCATTTATTTCTTCTTATCCCCTGTTCTTTCCTTTTACAATATTGTTCCATTATTAATTTAACTAATTCTTTATAGATTTTTTCCACTGTATTAATTATTTATTACTCACATTTATATGTATAAATGTAAAT
>NW_027109437.1:614149-617922 GCF_000696795.3 Halyomorpha halys
ATATGTAAATATATAAATAATAATGTAATCAATCTACTAATGTCTTTGTCCATAGTTATTAACCAACTTTTTTTTCTCTAAATGATGGTTGTTGTCTTTTTGTTTTTATAGCCCAGATGAAGACCTGAAAATCAGGTCGAAACGTCGGCATAAATAAATATTTTTATGTTTATTTATTTTGTTTCTTTGCTGACCGCACCCCCTCATCATCCCCCTAGATGATCCCCTAGATCATCTTCTCTAATAAGTAATCTACGGTCAACAATCTACACCTCAAAACTATTTATTGGTAACTAACGTTTCCCCCAATTTTCTGTGATTCGTCAAAGCAAATGAAAAAACAAGAAACACACATTATAGGGTTGACAGAATATTAAAATAAAAAACATTTCAAAACAATAGTTATGTTTGTAAAGTACATACAAAAAATAAATTATAATAATATAAGGAAGTATTCATGTAGGTAGGTGGATTAGAATTTAGTTACCAATAAATACAACCGAGTGTAATAAAGATCTAAATACAGATCTAGACTAAATAATTGTAGAAATATACTTGTTAGAACTAGCTGTAAATATGGTAAAGAGATAGGTGTAAATAATACTGTAAACAGTAATACGTAAAAGGGAAATATTAAGAAAATTAATAAACATAAAGGGAAATACCTGTCAGACTCAAACATGATAACTGAGGAGGTTGAAAAAGGGAAAGTTAGGTATAAAATTTCCCTACTTCTTCTGCAAACCTATAAGAAGTGTAAGATTTTTTGTAATATAAAGATAGGTAGTAGTTACCTTTATTGACCACCATCCGGTTTATCTTTCTACAATATACTTCATACTAATAACTAACTTCTTCCAATAACAAAAAATATTTTAAATATATTTTTTTTCAATTTCTCGAGACTGATACTTATTTATTAAATAAATCAAATGGTATCCTTATTAAGTCTCAACACTCTTTTTTATATTAATAGTCCAACATTTCGACCAAATCGGCCATTCTCAAGGACAATCTAAACATTTAACAGCTTATTATACGTGCATTTGTAACAATTATAAAAACATTATTACTAATAAAATAACATACCTTAAATATAAATTCTCACCTCACATCAAACATTTAAAAATGTTTTGCAGGCTATTCTGCTCAGGTCATTAATTATAAGTCAAAATCATCATATGAAAAAGTCAATTAATAGAGAATCATATTAATTATTAATAAGCTTATGTTTAGTTAACTATTCTTTCAAAACCTTTCCCCCTTTTTCTGAAGCCCAATCAGAGAGGAGATTTAAAAATAAGGTAACGCTCCAAAAGGGAAGTGGAAGAAAAATAAAGAGGAAATTTAGAAGAGCCAGACGGACACTCAACAGGAAGGCTTGACTTAGAAGGCTTAGAAGGGTGAGGACTACAGTCAGGAGGCAGACTTAGAGGATGCACTTCGACCAGACGAAGTCGTGAGAAGGGCCACGAGACCTGGACATCCCTTATGAAACAGAAGACACCTACGGCACTACATTCCACGGCATCAGCAGCTATAAGTATAAAGTAAATAATAAGTAATCATGTTATAATCTATATTTTATGGCAACCTTTATCTGAATCATTTTAATTATAGTAAAAAGTTGTAAATAAATAGTAATCTCTTTATGTAGTTTATATACTAATATATATCCCAATATACCACTTTTTATTATATTATATAATTAATGGTAGCAACATTTTATAAATATAAAGGTATTTAATTGGTAAATTGGTAAACACACAAACAGCCTTTGGAAAGGTATCCAATTATAATAATAGTTTTTTAGGACTAAATAAAAAAATTAATTAATTAACTTATTTTTGGATAATTGCCTTCAGAAATTTTCCTGGCATCCCGAGTAAATCTCCATAGATACATAGCAAATGGTTCATTCATGAATTAGTGTATTTTCTATGGCAATTTTAGCTAGTAGTTTCATCCTTAGCTAATTTTTGCCCATCTCTGGCAAGAACCTTCGGATACGTGATTATTTTTTTTTCAATTCAATTATAAGCGTTATTGAATTCACCAACAAATATTTCATTGAAGTTGGCGATCAAACGGCCTTAACCCACCTCGTAAGCCAAAGAATTTTGAAATTCGAACTCTAATTCTTAATACACATTATTAGGTTTAATAGACGGAGTACTTAATAAATTTTATTAATTCGAGGGAATCTATAACTTGAAAACATACTTATTTGCAAGTTTTACAGTTAGATCTGACGTGTTCATTAATAATAAAAACGTACTTAAAGAGAGATCTCCTTAGTCATGCCTGACACGTTGTAAATATCTTCATCGAATTTGTTGAGTATTGTACAGTTTAGAAAACGAAAGATGTCCCCTCCCCATAATATAAACATTATTAGTACCCCATGTGGCCAACATTAAAAAACTAGTCTCCAGCGATCGGTGGGAAAAGAGGATTCATAAAAATAATTTTTTTTTCTCTTGAATTCAACATTATCAAGCGCGCGTATATCTCAAGAAGTGGTTCCCCGGCTAGGGACGTAATAATATAAGTATAGAGGAGAATTCTGAGAATGAGTCACCTGAGTGAGTTTACTCCTAATTTTATTCCTTGCCCTAACAGGACAAAGGTCTTATATACAATTAGATAAACTAATCGATATTTTCAATCTTCAATGACTCAACTTAAAAATAAATTAACCTAATCTAACCATATTTTAACGTGGCAAAACCTTTATAACCTTATAAATTATAAAATAGATTTCAGAAATGTTTTCTCTTTTAACTCTCTACAACCATGAAAATGTTACATAGATTCTTTTTTTTTTTTTTTCACTCACTCTATTTTCTTTCAGTTAAATTTCTTATAAACAGTCCACTCATAATATCCCAACCAGAAAATAATTTATTTATTAATTTTTCAACAATTATTAATGTGTAATAATTTCAATACATCAATAAATAGTCATTAATAATTAAATTTAAAAATGAAATGATGGAAAAAAAATCGATTTGGGTTAAAGGCCGGATTATTGTTAATTTGAAAAATCGATTTATTTTTATACTATTTACCTTTAAGCTTTTAGAAATCGATAGCTGCGGACACCATCTGTCCCCTGCCATTGCAGTTAGTTATTATCGGAGAAGACATAAATTTTGGCCAACATAAGGCGGGGGGGGGCGGAGGAGGGAGAATTTGTGCCGGTTACATTAATCACTGCGTTTAGTCTCCAATTTAAGGACCTTTCTATACCACGTATCGTATCAGGTTCTGTTCAGCTATTGAGGAAATAAATTGTACAATATAACTACAAATTATTCATATTTTTAAAAATGTACAAAAAAAGGATGAACGTAAAATTAACAACGCATAGACGTTGGAAAAATCGAAGTCAAGTTGAACCCAGTAATTTAAAATTAAACATATAAACAAACCAAAAAAAAAAATGTTTACAAATATTAAATATTGGGTTATAAAATTAGTTCATAGCTTTTTTAACTGGTGATTTAAATAAAAATTTCAGATTCGTGTAAATATTTTTAATTAATTATATATGATTATTAATTCCGTCCTCCCAGAACTTCTTAGATTTTTGCGCAATGAACTCCTCCATATGCTTTTTGCAGCCCTCGATCGAATTAAAATGTTTTCCGTTAAGAGAGATTAGAAGGGCCCGAAATAAGTGAAAATCTGTTGGGAAAGGTATGGTGATTAAGGCAAGGTCTAACCTCATTAACAATATTAACAACAAAACCTACCTTCAATAAGTTCAT
>NW_027109437.1:618261-635144 GCF_000696795.3 Halyomorpha halys
TATATAATTTAAAGTAGGATGTCCTGCAGCAGCCTGGGCTACATGACTGATCATTATAAAAGATTTATAATTAATCTAATCCCGCGATCCTTTTCAAGAGAATATGATGCCTTCATGACCTATCAGCCTAATAGCGGTAGACATGGAGGGTGGAGTTGGACAAACACTGAACACCAGAGCAGCAGATATTTGCAGTACAAGACAAACAGATCCAGAGCGAGTGTAAACAGGGCCGAGGGATTTCCTTAGGGAAATATAACTGGCTGGATCCCTATGCAGGCCACTATTACTTTTTCAGATTCGACAACTTCGCCCCCCCCCCCTTCAACCTCTCTTCACGTACCGGTCACCTGCTCCTCATGAGAAAAGTTCTGGAAATAATTTTAGCTTTAGTATTATTGAAAACTGGATGATTAAAATAAATTCAAATAAACCCATGATTGTATCCTTTAATAATATCCCATTCATTCGTTACTTATCATACCGTACTATATCTGGAGAAACGAATGACATGAAATCCCCACACAAGTCTGAAAAGACATAACAGGAAATTGCTCGTCTATTTCGATTATTACATTTACAAGACAAACGGTCTAAATATCCAATCCACTCTAAAGGACTGATCTACATAACTATAATAAGGCCTATCTGTTCATTCGGAGTTGAGCTTTGGGGATCCACTAAACTTTCTAATTCCTCTTGTATTTAATCCTACCAATCCAAAATCCTTCGTAGAATCCTCAATGCTCCTTACTTCGTCGCAAACAAAATTATATATAAATATCTTAACGTTCCTTATGTAACCGATCTAGCTCGAACCAGATATCCTTCCTTCCATTTTAAACTTCCCAACCACCCAAATCCACTTGTTTCTAAATTGGCTTCTTCATTACCTAATAATCCTCCTAGGCGTCTTAGGAAAAAGATGGCCTCGAGATCTCCTCCTTTAGAAATGTTAATAAATGTTCTATCAATGGGTAGATTCTCTATATGTTTGGATCATGTTACTATGTCACCTACAGCAAATTTACTTATTGTATATATTTTAATACAGTTGTAAATAACAATAAATTATAAAATAAAAAAATAAAAAACTTGATCTCTGAGGTTCCACTAAACCTTCGATTCCTCTCGTAACCAATCCTTACGATCCAAAATCCTTTACAGAATCCTCAATGCTCCATACTTGGTCACAAATAAAATCATACATAAAGACCTTAATGTTCCTTATGTAACCGATCTAGACCGACCCACATATCAATCCTTCCATTATAAACTCCTTAACCACTTAACCCCACTTGTTTCTAACCTTGCCCCCTCTTCCATTCCTGACAATCCTCTGCAACGCCTAAAAAGAAGAAAAGAAGACCTTAAATTGTAAAAATGTTTTTAAAGTGCCGTCAATGGGTATTTTCTCTATATGCCTATCACTCCATTCCAATCTTACTTCAAATTTACTTTTTGTATTATATGTACAGCTTTAATTGTCAATAAATAAATTTAAAAAAATTCTCGGAAACCTAAAATTACTGAAGCAGTGAAACTACCGTGAAATAATTATCGACGTTAGTTTTTTCAACCCGAATAACAAAAATTTTTCAAAAATGAAAATGGGAATTTTTTTTTGCTCCCTTTCAAATTTTCTAAATTTGCATGATGCTGGTTTTGAAGCTACAAACCTGAATTAGAAGTGAATCTATCATTGTTGACGATCAAAGCCGAAGGGGCAGTAAGAAATACAACTTGTAGTTTTTTCCAACATCAAAATATTTTCATTGAAAAAACATAAAAATGAATTATTTTGAGTTGTGACAGTCTTCTTCAAAATCTAGGATATGTTAATGACATATGTTCATGAGTTTGTGAAAACCATAAAAAAGTGTAAAATCGATTCTCTTAGGTAGTATCTCCAGAGAGTCGATTTTACTGAAAACGGTAATGTCCTGATTACTATATATTCCATATTAAAGTTGGTCCCAAGTCTATATCCGCTTGAAAATCTGTGATTTCAGTTTCGAAAAACTTTTTGTTTTCGAACTAGGCACTTTACGGACACAGGTATAGACCATTTTACAAGACTATATTTTTCGGACTCAGGGGATCTCAAAACATTAATTTTATCTAAAAATTCTTTTTTTTATTCTATTTATTTATTTCTATACTTACATAAAAACACATTGAGTAATTTTGATATAAGATCAAAATGAATTGATCCAGGCATGTGGAGACACTACCCATTGGTAGAGCTCAAATCAGATTTCTATACTAGGTCTCATTTTCTTTTCAATCGCCTCGGAGGATTGTCAGGAACAGAAGAAGCAAGATTAGAAACTAGAGGGTTTTGATTGTTAGGGAGTTTATAAATATGGAAGAATTGATATCTGGGTCGGGTTAGATCGGTTTCATATGGAATATTAAGGTCTTTATGGATGATTTTATTTGTGACAGTAAGTAAGCAGCATTGGGGATTTTACGAAGGATTTGGATTATAAGGATGAGAGGAGTTCGAAGGTTTAGTGGAGCCCCAAAGCTCAAGTCCGTATTACCAAATAGGCCTTATTATAGTTATGTAGATGATTGTGATTATTTTGTAATGAATTGGATGTTTAGACCGTTTGTCTAGTAAGTAAGTCTGTAATAGTCGGAATAGACGAGAAATTCCTTGTCTTTTCAGTCTTGTTTGGGGATTCTTGTCAGTCGTTTGTCCAGATGTAGTCCTAAGTAACGGATACTAGGGTCATAGGTTATTATTGACCCATATCTGTAGAGGATGGAACCAAGGATAATACCCTAAGGAACACCAACGGACTGAGAGAAGTGGGATTTATAGAAACCATTGGGGTTTACTTTGAATAATCTATCAGTGAGAAAGGAATGGATAATGGAACATTATGTAGGAGGAAACTTTTTTTTTTTATAATTTATTTATTGTTATTTACAACTGTATACACATACACACACCAAGTAAATTTGCTGTAGGTGACATAGTGACCTGATAAAAACATGTGGGGAATATACCCACTGATAGAACTCCTTATAACATTTCTAGAGAAGATCTCGAGGCCATCTTCTTTTCAGACGCCTAGGAGGATTATTACGTAATGAAGGAGAAGCCAGTGGATTTGGGTGGTTGAGAAGTTTATTATGGAAGGATTGGTATCTGGTTCTGGGCAAATCGGCAACATAGGTGACATTGAGGTCCTGATGGATGATTTGATTTGTGACAAAGTAAGGAGCATTAAGGATTTTGGACTGTAAAGATTGGATTCGAGAGGAATTAGATGGTTTAGTGGAGTCCCATAGCTCAACTCCGTATGTCCAAATAGGCCTTATAATAGTCATGTAGATCAGTCTTTTGTAATGGATTGGATGTTTGGACCGTTTGTCTAGTAAATGTTGTAATAGTCGGAATCGACGACCAGTTTCCTGTCTTTTCAGTCTTGTATGAGGATTCCATGTCAGTCGTTTGTCCAAATTAAACTAAAACTTAAAATAGAAATCAGGCACTATCGCAATATCCTAACTATTTATTTCATAGAAATTTAAGTGAATGTAAAAATTGAATCATCCTACAGGAGATAACGCGAAATTTTTCAAAATTCTATTGGCCTTTTGTTTTTATAGCAACGGCTTTAGAATGGTAGATGAGTCCCTTTTTTTAGAAAAAGATACACTTCCAAACTTTTCCCTAATTTTAGTACCCTTTTATGGTTCGGTGAGTGAGAACGACGGCTGGGTCAGATTATTATCAGCAGCCGTGAGTCAACCCTGTTGGTTTGGAAGCCCTCCGGGGTCCACCTAGCTTCATAAAGTGGGTACCCTTAATTGTGTAAAAACCTAGTTGTCGAGCGTAATTCTAACCGATTCATCTCCTCATACAGCCGTTGATGAAGTAACAGTACCTAACTCTTCATGAATTGTAGCGGTACAAATTTATTTTGATTATTATTGTTATTATAGTTTATCATTAATATTACCCTTTATATATATATCATATACTTCGTATTTTGTTTATTCCAAAATTGTCTTTAATGAACTTTTATCTCCTTGTATCAACGTAAGTATCATTCTTTACGAAATAATAAGCTTCTTTTATTATGGAAGAACATTTACAAAAATTTTCCTAATAGTAAAACTATTTGAAATATATAAAATACTTCAATGACACTCTGTTTAGTTTCGAATAAATATTTACTTATAATTAAGAAAACAAATCAATGCTGTACAAACTTAGTAACACTACACTAAATGGTGATAAGCAAACAGTTGTAATATACAGACCTCAGTCTGAGGCATCGACCTAATTCGGAGAAAAGCAAATTTGAGAACAAAGAAACTTGAGTAGCAGATGTAGTTCTTGAGTCAACATCGGCGGAGCCTTGAAGAGGTTCTATAGAGGGCGCTTCTAAGCAAACACTCTCGGCTCTCCCCAGTCACTTCATTAATACTGATTAACTTCTATTTACTATAGTTATATAAATTGACCTAATTCATAACTAAAAATTATTGCATTAGTATTAAAGAAACTTAAATATGTACCATTATCTATTTAAAGAAGGGCTATAAAAAAATAAAATAAAAAACAATTGAACAAGAAGCTTTGAAAAATTTTACTCATATGATCACTAAATTACATTAAACTTATTAATAACATTGTAGAAGCGAGGTGGCTCAGTGTTAAGGCACTGTGCTTGTTTAATTCTTATATTCCTCAGGTTGGAGGATATTACCCGAATTAATTACAATTTTCTGGTATAAATGCAGTGGAATGTATTTGAAATGGATATGAAATAAATCATGCAAGGCAAGCAAAGGGAAAATAAACCTCAGTTCTTGAAGTACCATAGTTAAAGTACCCTATTACTATTCCAACAGAACACTACACCATGACCTACATATCCATTTTGACCTCATACCAACCAAATTCTTCAAATTCCTTATAAACCTTTCCAACCATCCTAATCCTTTGGTTCAAACGTTATCTAGTTCCACCCATCCCTACAGCCCACCTTGAAGGTTGAAACGGCAGTGGCCAAGAGACTTATGGTAAAATAAAAATCGACAATTGGAGTTCTGGTTATACTAATAAACTACTAATTTATAAGACTATACTCCGACCTATCTGGACCAACGGACTTGAACTTTGGGGAACAGCTTAACCGTCGAACATCAAATGTATCCAATCCTTTCAATCCAAAATCCTTAGATCCATAGTTAATGCACCCCATTACGTTTCCAACAGAACACTACACCATGTACATATCCCTTTTGTCCTTGACCTCATCCAAACCAAATTCTCGAAATTTCATACAAATTTTTCCAACCACCCTAATCCTTTGATTCAAACCTTATCTAGTTCCACCCATCCCTACAGCCCACCTAGAATGTTGAAAAGGCTGTGGTCATTTATTTGAAATAAAAATAGACAATTGGACAGAACTCCGGCAATGGTGAGATTCTCCATTCAAGTTGAGAATTTGCGGCTTAGCGCACTTGCTCACCCTCCACTGGCTCACTGGATGTGGCGAGAGGGATGCGTTGGGTGCGGTGAAACTACTCACTCATGGTGAACTGTGGGTTTCAGCCAGACAATGATGTTACTCTAGAGACGGTTTCACTCTTCTTCACTACCAGAGCCTAAAGCTTCCATATAGCTTCCTATAGATGGCAGCTAGTACTACTAACTCCAAAAACTCGAGTTCGAATCCGGATGTGACAGGCAATTATTTTCTGTTACAATGTAGTTGTGAGTCAAACCTGTAGGACCTGTAGTCCACCCAGTTTCATTAAGTGGATATCTTTAAGTAGGGGAAAATCTGGCGGTTAAGCGTAATCTTAAAATAATTACTTACTTGTATAAATATTGTTCTAAAAACAGTCCTTCCTTACTGATCCCATGAACCTTCCTCGTAGCAGTTCGTACTATTTTTATCATCACCCTTATCGCGGTACGCTCGCTTTGTGTATAGCAATCGGGATAGTGGACTGCTGTGGATCACTTTTTAAAATATTATATCTTTTTTCCTCTTTTTTTCCTTTCAAAGGCCTTTGAAATAATTCGAAAGTCTCTAACCTTCTTTGAGGTGAGTTTTTTTACCTTCTGTAAAGTTTGGTGATACAATAGACATACAAGGTTTTCCTGGTACTGCTATAGAATTGTAACAACAGACGGTGGAACATTTTTCCTTTAGCCTTTCCTACTTAAGACTAAATGGATAAAAATATAAGTACTTTTTGCTCAGGCATCTCATCATATAGGTACCATTTTCTAAATTAACATGTATTTGAATGAAACATGTTTATTTGAAAAAAAATACAACAAACAGATCTATTAAGATAATTAGGAATACATATATAATAGAAATGATATCCATCTGTCGAAGTATGTGTGCAATTTTAACTAAAATACATAAATAAGTTGTATACTTTAAAAAACCAACAAGCCAATAATTTAAAAAAAACAATGTGGCATCTATATTAAAAGAAACAAAAGAATAATATCAAACTGTGGTGTGGCATTAATCCCTCACATGTTAACCAACTGAGCTCTTTTCAGTGTAGTCCATCGTACATAGTTTTTTTTTTTCATTTAGAAAATTTCATTATATGGCCTGATCAGAGGATTGGTCGGTGCCAAAATAACACATAAAAATGATATATAATTATTACAATTTGGACTATTGGGGCGTTGTGTAGGATTCTAAAATTTATAAGCTAGATCAGTACAATATGATTTGATACCTAATGATGAAACTAACAAATCAATTAACAATTACTAAGATTGAAATAAAGAAAAAAATAAAATAAAAAATAACAAAAATTAAAATAACTGAAAGAATTTAAAAATGAATAATAATGCTGCAAATTTAAAATTAGTGAATTAATATTATAATGAGAATTAAAGAAGATGATACAGAATACGATAAAACAAAGTTATAGTAATTTTTTTAGACACGAAACGCCCTTACAGACAACGCAAATATCATTTCTTCCAAACCTTCCATACACATTCCCCTCCTTTCCTTTCTTCCCACCTCTTGTCCACTCTTCCAGTCTGCACTCTCCTTTCTTCCTCGATCCATACTCTCCCCTTTCTTACCTCTTTGGTGCCCACAAGAATCTTTATCTTCCTTAATTTTTCCCTATATTCATCTCTATTGAGGCAGTCTCAACTTGAGATTCCTAGTTTCCCCGTTTCTTTCTTAATCTGCTTTATGTTCCCTCGCCCCCTTAGCCCTACAACCTTACATGCCCATCTTATACGCCGCAATGCTATAACTTTAATTATATTTACCGGGTGTAGGTCCCTTAATTCAGCGTTGTGTAATCTTCTAAATTTTCCCGTTAATTCATCCTTTTTTGGTCTGAATATTTTGCGTGATACATTATTTTCGAAAACCCTTTTCGGTATTCATCACACTTTTAATGAGGTATTCTAGAGCTAGGTTAAATAAGATAGGTGATAAAGAATCACCTTGTTTTAAATCCGACCGGACCTGGAATTTCTTAGAATAATGGTTACCGATTCGTATCTCATTAAATGTTTCGGTCATGCTCATCCCTGTGTTCGGTATTCCCTGTTTAATCAGAATATTATACAGCTTCTGGCGGTCAATAGAACATTGAACAGAAAATAAATAAAAAATAAATAAACAATAAATAAAATTAAACAAATGTAAGCAAAATCAAATAAGGTCTAAATGGCGTTGATGACCAATGATGTTTTGCACCACTAAACAAAAACAAACAAACAAAACATAAATAGCTAATTCTAATCGTAATATAATGAATAATTATGGGGAGTTAAGAAAACATGGTCATTTATAGTTGCTAGGAGCTCTCAGATATGAACCTTTTAATAAAGTGAATAATTGTTCTGGAGAGCAGGAACAAAATATTTTATTATACTTATCATAGGTTGTCAAGGAGTGAATTGTATCTTCCTTTCCTTTGGAGTTACAGTATGTAACATGTATTTAGTGTATAATATGTATCTATTAACACTAAACATATATACCTTAACATTGTCATTCGTAAAGTTCTATTATGACTATTTAAATTTTCTTCTATTTTAGTTATGTCAGTATTGGATATTACCGCAAAACTAAGCTTTGTTTATTTTTAAATTATGTTCCAACACTGGGTTTGTACCTACTAGAATAATAATGGGGCCATTAGGAACGTGCACACAATTGCAGGGGCCACAATCACATTTTCTATTTGCATTATTTCTCAACGTTTGCTACAAGTGGACTGTATAATTTAAATTTGTTATAATACCTGACAGTTCACCGAATAATTTTCAAAATAAAAGTATACGAAATATAAGTAGTTCTGTTAAATCAACTATAACTATGTCCATATATATTTATCTTTTGTTACCAACAATCAGGAGCAATTAAAATACTTAATTATTTCTCAGAACAATTTAAGGAGATTTTCAGAAATGCATTCGTGTGTCCTAGATCCAACTATGGGTGAAATGTACGGTGAAATAAAGAGTTGAAATAAACAGAAGAGGTCTTGGAAGTTTCCTGGAATCGCTTTGAGAATTAATTATTGTTCTGGCACAGGAATATGAAAACATACCTTGGGATTTTATTTTAATTTTTTTTAGAATAATGTCATGTTGAGTGTAAGCCATAATAAATGAAAAAAAGAGGATATTCTCTTCCCTTTAATATTCCTATACTCGGACAAAAAATATCTATGTAATTTTGTATTTATATCTAGTTTTAATACACCGATAGAGAGATACGGGTTATTTCAAAAGGCGTGTTGATATATAATTGATTTTTTTTTCTTTTTTTTTATATCTGTCTAGATGCATTCTCTAATTCTATATATTTCTTTTTGTGCTTTTTCCAAATATAAATTGAAATATATCAAAAAAAAAATTGTTAAGATCTTAATATATTAATAACAGTTATAAATAAAAATCAAATATATGTTGGGGAGATTGACGGTATGTAATCAATAAAAGGGATGCGATCAAAAATAAACTCAAATAGAGAAACTGTTTGACAATAGCCAACGTTTCGCTCCACTTTGTAGAGCTTCATCAGGACTAAAAACAAGATAAAAAAACAACAACTAAAAATATTGTGAACAGCACATAAGATAATATGAAATATAAAGTAAATTATGGTAGGATGTAAAATATTATATAAAATTAAACAAAGAAAATTACTAATCATAATGAAGGTCTAACGAACCAAAAGGTTCGATGCCGATACTACCAAACGATCTCTGCGTACATCCTTCCAGTGATGCCCCTCCAAACCTAATTCCACTAAATCAGTTTTAACGCAATCCTCCCATCAACGTTGCGGTCTACCCTTCGGACGTTTACCTGTTGGTTCAGTGTTATATTTACCGGGCTTAGGTCCCTTAATTCAGGGTTGTGTTATGTAAATTAGAGAAAATTAAAACGTATGATATACAAATATAAGTATAAATACAATAACAATGTGAACGGCAACAGCACATGAACTGTTCAGTACTTCGTATGGAAGTACTGTTCTTCTAGAACGACGGCTATACTAAGAGGTAATTTTTTCAAGATCACGCTCAACCACCAGATTTTTTACCAAATTAAGGGTATCTACTTTATGAGGCTGGGTGGACTCCGGGGGGCTTCAAATCCACAGGGTTGACTCATGGCTACAGTAACAGAATAAATAATTATCTGCCATAGGCGGATTCGAATATCTTTAAAAATTCAGTGCCCTTCCTATAAGCCACCTAACCCCCATAAATAAAAAAAAGAAATACAATAATAAATATAGACATAGAATGAACAGGTGAACTAATATCAAAAAGAATATACACAATAAAAAAAAAGAGTAGAATTAAAAGACGAGATATTATTTTTGCACTATTTTAGTTGTTTTTTTTACCGCACCCAAATCATCTTCCTTTTGCTAAAATATTTTCGCACATTTGTAACAAAAGTTTTATTTAATAATAGAAGAATCTACAATGCTATTGTTAGAGCTGTATATTTACTATATATAGATTGAATGTTAAAAATTGAATGTTTGATGTCAATTTAGTTAATATTTAACATTTTGTACACATTATTATTTTTATATAAAAAAATGTGTAAATTTTTAGTTATACGCCACTAATGTTTAATTTTGAACTATTTTCTTCCTTTGGATAAGTTCAGGATTTTTTAACCAAGAACGTTTCCAAGACTACATCGAACAATTTGAAACAAAAAATAAGCATGTAAATCGGTAAAAAACTTTCAGAGATCTTAGATAAGCTAAACATATTTTTATTTATGTAGATTGAGGTACAAATTAAAAACCAAACTACAAATATTTACACGAGCATACAAGGAAATACATATATATATCTTAATCAGGATAGTAAATATATAAAGAAATAAATGTAAAAAAAAGAAAAAAAAAGTAGAGCAAAATTGTTCAATTCAAGAGTAACACCGTGGATACGTGATAGTATCTATAACTGTCCGGTCTGTAACTCCGAAGAAAAAGAAGATACCTTTCACTCCTTGACAACCTGTCCAAGTATAGTGAAATTAGAATAAACTATTTTGGCAAGTGGATAGACTACTCTTCAGAACAATTATTCACTTTGTAAAACGGCTCTAATTGGAGAGCTCTTTAGCAACAACGGGCTACACTGGAAAGAGCCCAGTTGGTTAACATGTGAAGGATTAATGCCATACCACAGTTTGATATTATTGTTTTGCATCTTTAAAAATAATACCGCATTTTGTATTAAATTATTGATTAGTTAAAATCATTCTTTTTAAACATATAACTTTTTTTTTAAGTTTTCTTATTTATTTGGTTTAATTAAAATTACTCCACAGGCTTCAAAAAATGGATATTTTTTCATTGTCTATATGTTTTAAATTATTTAAGTTTCATTTTTTGTAAAATAACATATTTAAAAATTAATAAATATGAAAAGCAATAAATATAAAAAAGAATAATTATAAAAAAATATTTCTCTCTAGTCTGTAATCTATAATAATGTATTAAGCTGAAGAGTTTGTTTTAATACGCTAATTTTAGGAACTACCACTTAGATTTAAAAAAATATTTTTGTGACATATATTGCTCGTTTATTCAGGACTACTTTAGGCTTTGGAATATCACAGAACGACCTAATACGGGTATAAACGTAGGAAAGGAGCAGCAACTATGTACGTAGTTAAAAACTTGTATAGATATGTGCCCATAATCTTTCCCTATAATTATTTTAGTACTGTAAGGTAGACGTTGCTATATTTATTTTTTTCGTTTTAATTTGTTAACACAAAAGTAAAAAAAAATACTTGAGAAATGACTTTGAACCCCCCAGATTTCCTTGAGTTCATTGAAATCTCCAGGAAGAAAGGTTTTAACTATGATTGTAATGCAATGAAACTGTACATACCGACTACAGTGAGGTAGACTGGATGGCCTATGGGTGGAGTAGTGCTGATTTGGCACTCGTAGATCCCGGAGTCTTTCCTCTGTGGGTAGCGTATCCTCAAGGACCAATCTTCGGTGTGCGGAAGGTGGATGGCTTCGAATCTCTGGTCCGAAGTATAAGTGTATCTTCCCACAGTCAGCAGGTGGATATCTCTATGTCGCACCCAAGAGACCTAAAAAATAAAAATAGAACACTTACATTAATATACAATTTTAATTCGTTGGAGAAGCTTAGGTTATAACAATTAAAACACAAAATAAACCTCGAACTCTTGCGATAAACATTTTTTAAACTGTGTAACAGTTATGTAAACAAATGTGATGGGGATGGACAAGAAGGATTGTTTGACAGCTGACACATGCTAACTTGCCTTGATACAGCGTTCATTCCAAAAATTTCATTGAATAAATATTTTCAGTTATTTTCTTTCACCCTGTCACCGGTTAGTTAAAATATTAGGTTAAAATTGTGTTCTATAAGCTTTTATAAATAAATAATGTAAGCTAGTCGTAAAAATACAGTTGTTTCTATTTTCGAAAGTTTCATCCAAGAAATATATTAATATTTATAAAATAAAAAACTTATACATAAAACAATATTAATCGATTAAAATTATACACCAAAAACGTATTCAGTGTATTTAAAAATTTAAATTTTTTCTTGTTATAAATAATGGTTGTTACAAATTAACGTTTTCAATAAAAGTGTATTAAGTCTTTCTATCTGAAATGTACGTTTTCACAGGGAAGGTTATTTAGTAGAACAACTTTATGAAATCAAAACATTTTTATTCAGAATGTTTATCCTCATTTACAATACATTCTCCCCAACGATTTATCAACTTTTCAATCATAATTGTATAATTGAATTCAAATATTCAAGAAATATTTAACATTTTTACGATTCATCTTTTTTTATATATATCTTCTCCACCCCTATTATTTATTTATTATTATTATCATTTATTGTTTACCTGATTTTAATATTTTCTTTATTTTTTATACTGTTTTCTTTAAAATTATTTTCAAATGTAACGTACTTAACTGCCATCCCCACTCCTCCCAATACAAACAGTTCACTCTGGCTTTGACTCTTGCCAAAACAGGTATGTCTTCTGTCTTGTTCTTTCCTTTCTTTATTCTTGATTTTATTCTTAACCCCCTTTTTCATCTCTTAGTTTCTTACTTTATTTTATATTTCTTCTTTTTACCTGTTACTATTTCCGTATTCATTTATTGTTTATAACCATTTATTTACTGGGCCGCCTTTAGCTCAGTGATTAAGACACACTCTTACCAATTTGATTGATCTATTGGCGGGGCCGGTTCGAATCCGGCCTGGGATGTCGACTTTTTCATTTGTGTAGTGGTCCCACAAAATGAAAAAATTTGAACTCCAACCATGGTTAGGCAGTATAGGACTCCAATGGGAGTTTTGGCCGAAAAAAACTTTAATTTTTACGTTTCATTGTATACCCTTTTAACTTCCCATTTACTTTTTTACTTATGTTAATTGTATGCATCTTTTTTAGCCCTGACGAAGCCCTGCAACGTGGGGCGAAACGTTGGCTCAATTAACAGTTATTAGTATTTGATTTTTATTTGACCGCATTTATTAATAAACACGGTCAATCGGCGATCTTTTAAAAGCATTACCTATTTTATGTTAGTTTTGAGATATTTCTTTCAATTAGCTGAAGTTGACGTTGGATATTGCCTATATCTCAACTTCGGAACATTTGTTACTGAAACTCTTTGCGATCTACAAAGCTCTGGCCTAATAAATACTCGAAAAGTTTCATCGAAAACACCTCAATAGTTTTGAAAACTTATGGGAATAACAAGGATATTTAATTATTGATAAGTAGGAAGAATGAGTTATAAACAAACATTATTATTAGTAAGAGGGTTAATTAGTGCTAATAATGAAATTTTACAATAATTAGTAAAATAGAGAATTAAAGGGCGTTGAAATATGGATTATTTTTCAAACAAGTCCATTTGTATTATTATATGTAGTGAAAATAATCTTTCTTGCTAAAATTCTTTATTTTAATGATTCATTAACAACGTTTCGGTGCTATCGACCCATCATCAGGCTATCTACAATAAAAATTCACAATTTTCCGATAGTCCGGGTGGCGGTCACTAAAAGTATCAAAAAAGTATAAAGTATAATAAAGTATAAAAAGTATAATAAAGGCCTAACAAACTGGAAGGTTCGATGCCGATACCACCAACGCTCTCTGCATACATCCTTCCAGTGATGCCCACCCAAACCCAATTCCACTAAATCTGTTTTAACACAATCCTCCCATTTACGTTTCGGTCTACCTCTCGGACGTTTACCCGTTGGTTCAGTGTTTATTAACATTTTAGGGATCGTTACTAAGCCCTACAACCTTACACGCCCATCTTACACGCCGCATGCTATAACTCCAATTAAATTTACCGAGTGTAGGTCCCTTAATTCAGCGTTGTATAATCTTCTAAATTCTCCCGTTAATTCATCTTTTTTTGGTCTGAATATTTTGCGTAATACTTTATTTTCGAAAACCCTAAGACAGTGTTCATCACACTTTTAATGACGCATTTCAGTGCTAGATTAAATAAGATAGGTGATAAAGAATCACCTTGTTTTAAACCCGACCGGACCTGGAATTTCTCAGAATAATGATTACCGATTCGTACCTACTCATACGTTTCGGTCATGCACATCCCTACGAGATTTACTAACTTCTTTGGTATTCCCTGTTTGATCAGAATATTATATACCTTCCGGCGGTCAATAGAATCGTAAGCCTTTTGGAAATCTATATAAAGCTGATGAACTACCCCGTTGTATTCCAATTTTTTCAGCAAGAAAGGCAATGAAAAAATTTGATCAATAGTTCAACGATTTCGTCTATAACCACATTGGTAGTCTCCGATAATTTCTTCAGCGTATTCCGTGATTATCAAAAAAGTAAAATAAAACTATCTATTGTTAAGTAACGTTTCGTTCCACTTTAAACATCAAAAAATAAATTTTTCAAAATGAAGGTTATTAAATATCATATATCCGAATTTGAATATCTGCTTACAACTCTAGGCGAGGGTAGGCTATTACCGAATTAACCACCATACCGAACAACGAAACGTAAAAAAGTAAGTGAAAAATAAGAATAATTTCGGTTTCGTGAAAATCCCTACATCCCAATTAACAACACAACTAATATAAAATTTGAACAAAATGATTTTAAGATGGGCTTTGAAAGTTATATAGATAAATTAATAAATAATGAAATTATGCAAAAAAACCTTCAGCTTTTTCAGAGTCTCCGATAAATACTGAAAATACTACTAAAAATATGCCCTGGACGTTATTGACAAGGCCAATGTCAAGGAATAAGTCATTGAGATATCCTCTGGAAGCTACCAGCATGATTATTGTAGAGAAGATATCGCCGCACCATTTCACCACTTCCAACGTTTCGCCCCACTTTGCAGGGCTTCGTCAGGGCTGATAAGAGTGACGTTCTGCTGCTAACAACGTTGTTGGTTTTAATAAAATTAAAATAAAAAATTAAAACAAGGAAGAATACTTTTCATTCACAAGACCTAATTAGAAATGAAACTCATCCAGTAAAACATATAATATTCTAGTAAGAACCAATATATATTAAATCTATTTGTAGAGAATGCGAGGGATCTCTAGGTGAGCAAATAAAAATTCATTTACAAATTTTAAAAAAACAAAAAACTATATAGAAATCAGCAATACAAGAAGATAAAAATAGCAAAACCGTCTATAAGAACGTACTATGTTCTCATTTTTGTTTGGAAAATAGATCCCTATGTCTGAAATCCATAATTTTACTTCGTCAATGACTCACTATAATGCACAGAGAACAAGGATGAGACGGAATATTATTGTTATAAATGGGCAATATATATATAAAGTTTTAACTAAGATTTAAATAATAATAATTCGATTTATTATTTATAATTATTTTATTGTTTTCAAATTTTTAGAAGCACCTTGAAGACGAAGGAGGACTCCAAAACGTCGGAGTAGTTATAAATATGCATTTTGCAAGACTGGGTTTTTTGGACTAAGGAGACTTCAAAATATTTCCGTCAAAAACTTAAATTCAATATTTTATGTGACTGTAATACTTTCATACTTAATATTTACTTACTTAATATGTATTCCATATAAAGGTAAGAAAAAGTAATAAGTAAAAAACGGTACTTCTATAAAACCAACTCAACTCATATTAATTTCAATATTTTTCCAAACCTATGGTTCTGACGAAATATTAAATATTTAAAAAATAATTCATAATTGTTTATGACGTTCCTAATACACCAGTAGACTGGTGGAAATAAATGTTAATAACTAGATAAAATTAATAATGTTAGCAATAAAAATAAATAAATTACATAATGCTATCTGGGATCTAGAGAAGCGATACCTAAGTCATGTTATCTTTGGACTGACTTCCTAATCAGAGATATATACTTTGTTTAAAGTTGTTAAACACAGTAGCGATAGGATCTGATCGCGTGGAGGTTCAACTCTTCCGGCGCTAAATAAGTCTCGGTAACTGAAGCCACGCGATACCTTAAGTTTCCTATCTACTTACCGATCAGTAATCGAAAAATTATAAAGGGAAACTTTTTTAGAAGTTTATTAAAATTGCAAAAGTTTTTAATTAATTATAACCCGGTCGGAAATAGTTATTAATTTTTAATCTGCATAATAATAATGGCTTTTTATTTAAACAGATTACTTGATACATTTTTTTGAAAGCTGATAAATAAAAATTGCTCCTTGAAATATTCCTAGTTTAATTTTAATTCTAGTGCAAATATGTTATTTTCAAAACATTTTTTGCCTAAAAGTTTTTCTTTTTAATCTTGTAACTAATGCATCCAATTCCAGTTAAAATCAATATAGTTAATGAGCGAATAAGTTTTTTTATTAAAACGCATTAAAAATATTTTATGAATATCGTAATACTAATTTATATTTAGGTATTTGACAGATAAAAATAAAAAAAAAACAATTAAAATATTCCAATTCCAATATTTTTTTAATTTCTATTTCACGAAAATAAAAATTACGATAGCAATTATTATGAAATAGAATTTAACATTTATTTTCATTATCTGGATTTTTATTATTATTATAATAATAAATTATTATCTGCATTATATAATTATTATAAGTTATTATCTGGATTTTATTATTATTGATTAGTAAATAAATATTTTAAAATTGATATATGATTACTCTAGTCCACTGTTAAGTATTTTCTAACGGTGGTCTAGTATAAAATAAAATAGGTAGCAAAACTAGAAATTATAATTAAATTATTTTTTTTTTCAGTTTGAGAGCTAAAGATTATTACTATAAAAATAATTATTGGGATATCTTGAGTAACT
>NW_027109437.1:635609-638819 GCF_000696795.3 Halyomorpha halys
ATTTCACATTTTAGTAACTTGTCAGCCTATTTCATTGGCTATTTTCAGATATTTTCATCTTAACCCCAATAAAAAAATTAAATTTTCAACAACATACAACTTCTAGAAGTATTTATGATAATTTATTTAAATCCCAAGTTTTATATTTACTGAGAAAATTTATGTACAGATAAGTATAAAGAATTTAAGTCAAAACAATGTTAAGTAAATAGAATCATAAAAAAATTCCGATTGGTATAAAGAATTTAAGTTGTATATTATGATAATAACTTGGTTAAAACTGTATTCAACAGAAAAGTTTTTATACAGAACTTTTCGAACTTTATTTTTCGTCTCCTAAAAAATCAAGAATATGGATTTAAATTATTTATATTTATCAGAACAGATTCAGCTCGGGAAATTTTTTATTTCGTTAAAAATTATGAATTGTAAATGAAATTTTCAGTTTTTTCTTTTTAGCTATCTTTTACCTTTATGAACTTGGTTCATAATAATTTTTAATAACAATATAGTTAGTTATTAATAATTATTATTAAAATATATAAAAGAACAGTCAGGACTAAGTTGCGGGCGGCAGCTTGTTAATAGTGGTAATTTTTATAGGTTGTGATATATTTATAGGTAACATAAAAAAGAATTACGTCTAATAAAGAAGGTAAATAAAGCCTAATATTTAGTATATATATCTATATTTTTTCTTTAATTAGAAATTTAACAATCATTATAATAATAATTAAATAATAATATTAACAATCAATAAACTATTTGATTATTATATAAGCTAATAACAAAACACAATATCCAAACGGTGAATTAAAAATTATTTATATAAGCTAATAACAAAACACAATATCCAAACGGTGAATTAAAAATTATTTATATAAGCTAATAACAGACAGTAAATCCAAACTGGGATTTCTACGTTGGTTAGTACTTAAGTGGCTTTACCAGTGATGCGGCAAGAGGGATGTGCGGGGATCTTATGAGCTCTGCTCTACCCCTCACTCCGTGGGGGATAGAGTGGGCTCAGGGATCCTCAGGTCGATTGTGTAAATATTGTATATTAGAGTGTAAATGTGACTAGAGATTATATTATTTTATCATTATGTTATTTTATTTATTTTTCATACACATAGTTTGATTATGTTCATTTTGTTTATTTTTCTGTTTGTATATATTTTAAGAGAGATTTTGTTTTATTCTTATTTTATTTTGTCTCAGTGTGAATGTGATGGTCACAACTGTGTGGCAGATTGTAATATCTATCAATAAATAAAAAGTATTAAAAAAAAACAAAAAAACATTAGAGGGTCTCTAGGCTTATATTCTTTTCAGGCGCCTCGGAGGATTTTGAGGAATGGAAGAGGAAGTAAGGTTAGAAACTTGAGGATTTTGATGGTTAGAGAGTTTATAATGGAAGAATTGAAATCCGGTTACATGTGGAACATTAAGGTCTTTATGGATGATTTTATTTGTGACAAAGTAGAGAGCAATTTTACGAAGGATTTTAGATTCGAAAGTTTAGTGGAGCTCCAAAGCTTAACTCCGTATGCCCGGATACGCTCTGTTATAGTCACGTAGATCAGTCTTTTGTAATGGTGTTATCATTTAATTTAAATATTTGTAAATATGGTATAGATGAGCTCTCCGATCCCTATTACTGTTATAACATAAGTCAGAATGTAATATTACACAATAACAAAAAAAAACTTTATAATTGATCAAGAAAAAATAATTCCCACCTCCATTTGATATTTTAAGTTTCACAATTTATTTATCGATTGTGTAAATATTGTATGTGAGTGTAAATGTGACTAGTGCTTATTTTATTTTATTTTTTAATGCACATAGTTTGATTATGTTCATTTATTTATCCTTCAGTTTCTATATATTTAAAGAGAGATTTTATTTATTTGTATGTTATTTTTTTCATTTTTTTTCATTCTTATTTTATTTTATTTTAGTAAGAATGTGATTATTCATCACTATTACCTACTGCCCACAACGATGTGGCAGATTGTAATATCTATCAATAAATAAAGTTCCATTATAAAAAGTAAGTTATTACTTACTCAATAAAATAAAAGAAAGAAAAAACTATACATCTTCTTATATTTAATATGTAATTTTATATATTTTATAAGTATATAGATGAAAATAGAAACACCTCCTTCACACCCTATTAATTCTCTTGCAAAGAAGAACTGCTGAGAAAGCTGATTAGATTAGTGTCTTTGTTAGGTAGAATAGCGTCCCCAACTATTTTCTTAGCAATTAAGCCTTAGATAATTCAAAGACTACATTGCATTAGCTAACAAAATATATAACTTCTTGTTAATATATCCACCTCTCATTATCCAGTAATTCCAAAGTCCCAGGCCGCTCTTCCAGTCCTCCAGGAATAGTAGGGACAAGGGAATGCTTTTCATTAGTCTGGTTATAATATCATTAGAGTTGTTTGTCCCGAGTTATTTGAGCCTCGGTTAGAATCTCGCAATCAATACGATATCAAAATGAGAAAACATCTCTTACAATGTTTATGAGAATGATGAGATACGATTTTCTGGTTATAATATGATAAATATTATTGTCATTATATTATGAAAAATTTTGTTTAGTGTCATTTAAAAATTATCCTGACCATAGCAATTTGTTGAAATTTAAACCAAAAATCAGAGGATGTAAGGATTAGAAAATATATAGAATCTTTTTATATAATTTTTTAACCAAAAATATAAAATAAGTAGTTAATTTTAAAACTGATAGAGGGAGAATTGGACAGCATTACGAAGACGTTATAAATCAAATAGATTTTTAAAACTATTAATAATTAGGAAGGCAACAAATTAAAATCAATCCACAACATAGATAAAGAGAATTAGACAAATGTAATAACAAGGCAGGGCACTGTGCGCTGAAGTTTGGACAAGTGATTAGGCACAAAATGAGGAAAGTGTATTTAATAAGGTAATTTTTAACCATAATAATAATAAAGTGTATATAGTTGACCGTAGATTACTGATTGGAGAAGATGGTAGGGGGGGGGGAGTGCGGTCAGCAAAGAAACAACATAAAAATATTTATTTATCCCGACGTTTCGACCTGATTTTCAGATCTTCATCAGGAAGTTGTAGGCAGAGATATCTGCTCTCTAAATATTTTTTTGTTTATCTATGTTGTTTCTTTGCTGACCGCACCCTCCCCCCCCCC
>NW_027109437.1:640195-647227 GCF_000696795.3 Halyomorpha halys
AAATTCAATATAAGACGGTAATGTGAGATCAGACCATCATTCACAGTCACAGCAGTAGATCAGTCTATCAAGAGCAAACGACTAGATACATTTGAAAAGAATAAGAATTAGTTTATGGCACTTATCTTCGTAGGGGTAGTAGTTTTTATGTTATTCACATATGAACATAAATTTGGCAAATAAAAATTTGTCCGAACAATTATAAATCAATTTATATTAGCAAATTTCATGTAAACTATTACTTTTACGAAGATAAACATCATAAGATACTTTATAGTTCATTAAACTGACTTTAATTTGAGTGCTAACAGACATCTGTACGTCAAATGGTTTTTGAGATATTAATTTTTCAATATATGTTCACTAACTACTGATCTGTCAGTACGTCCCATACAATATTTTAATGAAATGTCGCTTTTTAAAAAGCTATATCTCGAGAACTATTGTACATAAAAAGCTCTTTTAGGGCCAATATTGCTGCAAATTTACTCTTCTTAAAATATTGTTCTCTTAGATTTTCTAGTGTTGTTGGTAGTTTTTAAGATATAAAGCTCCGAATGAAAAATCAATGGTTTTTTAAGGTTTTCAAATAACCGCAATTTTTTAATCCTCTTACCTATACTTGGCAGGCTCATCAATTTTGACTAGTAGTTATACATAGTTTTCATTAAACTAATCAAAAATTGGGGTGAGATAACTGCATTTTTTTCTTCCCGGCTCTTGTACTATATGGTCCATCTCAAGAAGGTTCAGATGAATTCGCAGTGATCCAAATTTATTACCCTCCTCTGATTAGATTAATCCTTTAAAGGATATTAGAACAATAAAGCCAAACAGACAGGGGATGAGAGACGAAGCAGGGCAGAAGGGTTTCGGGTTCGACAGTGTATAATTCATTCGACAAGTGCCTGGACAAACATGGTCCCTTCGGTAAACAATTGAAATTCTGTATATATTGAGTCGGGGCAAGCAGTCGCTGTTTGCGTTGTAGCCCCTCGCTTCCTCGTGATTATCACCAACCGTAAACCGTTACATGGAGGCTCCAGTTCCAGGGATCGTAAACTCTCCTAAAGCCTCGTAAACCAGGGCCGATATTGAAAATGTTAAGCCCTAGCTGTCCAGATGAATAAAACAAAAAAAAACCTGTTGGTTGGGATAAGGGGAGGAATAAAAACTCTTTTATATATTTCTTGAAGAAACTACTCTCATAAAAGCTTGAATAAATCTAATAAATACTTAAACTTGACTAAAATTCATTTAGGTAAATGAGTTAGAGAATTCATTTAAGTAAATATGGACAAGGGTATATCCATAAATTTTCTGAAGAAGCCTGTCATTTCTCTGAACGAAGAGGATTGCAATACAGAAATTTCTTATTTTTGAAATATGACATTACAATGCTTGTTTAAGGTTCAATGCTCACTCCCTAATATTGTCATACGTAAATAAATAGTATAGGAGGTAGATGAAAAAAATCCATCTTGTACCAATATGACAACAAAATGACAATAACAGTTGTGTACGTGTTTTATTATATATAGGAAGATGGTCAGGGCTGCGGTCAAAGGAGAAACAAAAATAGTTTACAACTATTTATTTTCCGACGTCTCGTCCCACTTTGTAGGGCTTCATCAGGGCTAAAAAGATACAAAATGATACAATGATAAGAATAAAAATACAAAGATAAGATACAATGATAAGAATAAAAATAAGTAACAATGGCAAGAGTAAATATTTTTATAAAAATACGTAAAATATACAGTTAAAAAAGTACAGGAGATGTACATAAAACAAAAACAATACGGGGAAAGAAAAAAAATAGAGATTAAATAAACGTCATGAAAAAATAATAATTATAAATAAATAAGTAATAATAAAGATATAAAATGATAATAAATGAGCAAGGAACAAGTCAAGACAACCTACCTGTTCAAAGTAAACGGATGAACAGGAGGGAACAATGAAGCGGAAGCGCGGAGGAGTGGGGAGCTGGCTCCACCCACCAGCCATTTAACGGTTATATTTCAATCATTCAATATTTCAGTGTTTTATTATAATGGTTAAATTATTGTAGATAAATAATTTCACTCAGAAACGAATTAGGTCATTTTTGGTTTCCACCTAAAACTGCTGAACGGTGTATCCTAGCAAAATGGTTATTGAATAACAAATTAATAATAATAATAGCTTAGGGAATCCAAGTTCGATGCCGATACCACGAATCGTTCACTATCTATCTAGTGATGCCTCTCTAAACCCTAATCTACTAAATCAGTCTTAACATAATCCTCCCACCTACGTCTCGGTCTACCCCTCCGGTCTCCGTTCCTTACTAAGCCCCTTACATATTATTCGCCGCAATGCTATAACCAGAATTATAATTACCGGGTACAGTTTCCTCATTTCAGCCATATGTAGCTTTCTAGATTCTTCTGTTAACTCATCTTTTTTCACCCTAAATATTTTATGTAATACTTTATTTTCAAAAAATCTTAAGGCACTGTTCGTTCTTTAATGTAAGAGGCCACGTTTCACAACCATAGAGAAGATGGACTATGGACCAGAAAAAGCCAGCACCGAAGCTGCTTGAACTCGGAGCTACATGAACAACGCTAAGCCCGCCAAACACACAAAATGAGTAAAAATCCTAAGTTAGTATTTTGCATGGCAAAAGTGAGTCCATATAAATATGAATGGGCTCATCTGTTATTTGTCAACACATGTTTAGTAAACTACAATAAAGGGAAGAAGGTCACATAATCAGGTCTTAACATAATCCTCCCACCTACGTCTCGGTCTAATTAAACTATTTATATTGAGCCTCCATTTCGCCTCAAGTTGCAGAGGTTTATCAGGGAAAAAAAGATACAAACACTTAATTGATGTAAAGATAAATGAAAAATTAAAAATATGTGCAATAAATCATAAAAATTAAATAATAATAAAAGGTATATAGAGAATTAATGTATACGGAAATAATAACGGATAATAAGAAGAATTACAATAAAGTACAAACTAAGAGATGGAAAAAGTGGGATAAGAATAAAATCATCCTATCTTTCAGACTGGAAGTCTGAGCGAATGTGAACTGTTTTGACAGGATTTTATAGAGAAGAGTGGGGATAGACAGTTAAAATACGTTACATTTAAAAATAATTTTACGGTAATCAGAATAGAAAATAAAGAAAATATTAAAAATAAGCAAACATTAAATGATACAATACATAATCGGGGGGGGGGAGAATTATATTAAGAAATATATATCAATATACACGGATAGAATACACAAAAGAAATTTTTTATTTTATTTATTTAATGTAATTTACAACTGTACAAAATAATACAATAAGTAAATATGTTGTATGTTTCATATACACTTGAAAATCTTGGGAAGGAACTACCCATCGGAGATGCTTCAAACATTAATTTAAATTAGAAGGTCCCGTGGCGATCTTCTTTTCAGACGCCTCGGAGGATTATCAGGGATGGTTAATCTGTTAAGGATGAAAGATTAATAATTAATGGGTTATGATGGTTAAGGAGTTTGGAATGAAAAGACGCATATCTGTTTTGGGCTAATTCTGCAACGAATGGGATGTTAAGGTCTTTGTGAACGAGTTGTTGATTTGTAACGTAATAAGGAGCATCAAGGGTTTCGGATTGTAAGGATTGGATGCGGGAGGAATTTGATGGTTTGGTGGAACCCCAGAGCTCAATTCCATATGTCCAAATTGGTCTGATTATCGTAGTGTATACTAATGTTTTGTAGTGAATGGGAAGTTTGTTTCTTGTCGTTTCAGTCTTGTGTGTGTGGATTCCAAGTAAGTCTCTTGTCAAGATGGAGTCCTAAGTATCGAATCTGTTCAACAGGCGTTAGTGGAGTATTTAGAAAGGATACTGTAGGACAGGAGGGTAGAGGTTTACGAAGGCGCAAAAGAAATGAAGTTGAAAGAATAGATACAATAAATATAATATGTTGAAGAAAATACAATATACAAAATAAATAGGAGTACACAGGTGTGTAAAGTATGTAACAGAAACATTAATAATAATAAAGTAATTAATGTAAGTATATTAAAGTTGGAAGTAATATAAGAATATAAATAAAATATAAGATATATAAATACAAAATAGATAGAATGGATGGTAAATATAATATTATAAAATAATAAAATTAAGTATGGAGGAGAGAATTTAAAAAATAAAACAAGATAAACGAAATGACATGAATGTTGGCTTCTGAAATGCAGAATATAGAAAAAAGAATAATTTTAAAAAATTAGAAAATTTCATAAGGTTTAAGATGTGTCGGTATGTCAGGGAGATGTAGTCTTTATCGACTTTATCGTTGACGGAATTATCTGTTGAATTTATACGAACACATTTCGAAATGAGGCATATTTTATGGTTAGGGACAGTAGCAACTGAAATATTATCTTAGTTAAATAAATAAATAAATTTAAGTAAACTTATATTTAGTCAATAACTCTGTCATGCTTTCTCTTATATCAGTATACATCAATTGTAAATATGTATAAATATAACCTAATGCAAACCGGACTTGAATTTATAGTTTAGAAACTCTGCATGCCACCTCATTATCATAGCCCAGTAAATTGGTGAACACGACACCATTGGAAAGGATATCCAATGAGTAATTATAAACAATAATATCTGGCATACTATAGCGAGGTTGAGAATTTATAGTTAAGGTATGCCAATTGATTAGTAATAATGTTTTTATAATAGTGAGTGTATAATAAAAGCTGTTATTTAATAGATTGTTCACGAGGATGGCAAGGTAGGCCGAAACGTTGGACATTTTGGAACTCTCTTGGAAAGGAAGTCAAAGATAAATGGTAGTCTTTGTGTAATGAAAGCCCAATGAGTAAATTAAATAATATTAAAACAGATGTCAAGCCCTGGGGTACCTGCAGTCGCAAATGCCGTAGAGAGGAAGTTTTACTGACCAGGCTGAGAATAGGTCACACGAGGCTCACCCACTCCTATCTTATATCAAAAGAAACGCATTCGAACTGCCAGTATTGTAACAACAAACTGACAATAAGCCTTATTTTCCAACAATGCCCATGTTTCACACCACAACTCAACAGCTTAGGACTATCATAAGGAGACGATGATAAAACAATGGAATTAGTGTTTCAGTTTTTAAAATCATAAAATTTACTAATAAAAATATTACATTGAACGGAAGAAAAAAAAATTGAAAAAAAAATAAAATTAAACGAATATAAGCAAAATTAAATAAAATATAAATGGTGTTTATGACCAATGAAATTTGGCGCTACTAAACAAAAAACAAACAGACGTTGGACGTTAAAAAAAATCAATAAAACGTTTTTTGACATAATTTGATACAATTTATTCTATTTAAATAATAAACCATTGTTTAATGATTTTCAATAATCAATTGGTACATGGTTGGACCATAAAATATCCTTGACAGTGGCCAAATAAGTTTCAATTAAATAAATTAAAATATTCTATATTGTTTTACGACATTATTTGCTTCGGTTTGTTCCAAGGAGAGACAAATCTCATATTGTGGTTCTGTTTAGGCTGACACAATGCTTAATGCCTTCTCCTTTTATTTAAATATCAAATCTGCGTTAGGTCCATTTTTCATCTTCGTCGACTTTGCGTCATCCCGTTGTTCGGGCTTGAAGATTGCGTCGTTTATCCAGGCCGTTATAAATCCATTTTGGTATAATGAGGGAAACATTTCGGCGGGACTACAGTCTGCGTCACTGGTGGGGTAAGAATTATTCCTTTTGGGAAGATGTTGCTTTTTACGATTCTATTTTCATGTCCGACGTAATAATAAAGGACACAGTAAATTAAAAGGAGAATACTCTAACGTAGGATTATAACAATAAAAAAACGAATGGTGATCGTTTTCTTTTAGAGATGTAAAACTTATCCAATTCTTAAGTCGCTTTCAATTTCTGTCGAGCATAGCACTAAATAATACCCAAACCAAATTTTAAAAATTGAATTTAATGATATTGCATTGGGTCATATATTTTATACTGATGACAATAATTCATATTAAAAGAGAGAAATTCTTTATTTAATGACAAAAAATTCTGCCCAAATACATTGCATTGCTACAAGGCACTGCCTACTAATCGGTCTTTTATAAGATAAAATATAAAAAAATTAACGCAGATATTTCTTTCCGTTATAACTATTATTATATATTGATTTATTTAATACCATGGACCTTAAATGGTTAGTGTAAGAGGTACATTTTTTTTAATTGATTATGGTGTGGTATAGTCTTGTACAAAAGACACCCCTAAATATATACAATGTTATAAATAAAACAAAAAATTAAGATAAAATAAATAGATTAACATAATAATTGTTAATAAAAGATAAAAGTAAAGTTAATAACAAAAACAATGACATTTATTGATTTAAAAAAGAAATAATCGACTTCTAATGGAAAAAAGAAAATGAATTTAAAAAAAAAGATGAAGAGAAAAAAAAGAAATTAAGATAAAATAAAATTTTAGAGACATTAACAGAATATAGTATATATAGAATTTATAACAGGGTGTCCTCCAGCAGCTTCAGTCTTCGGGTTATGGTTGGGTTTCCCAAGTTGTAGGTCACTGCTCCTTTAACTGTAGGTAACTGTGAGTGAAACTTCATGAACCTTTTTTTTATGTAATCCTCTATTGTCTCTATTTGATATTCCCGATGCAATTAGCTGTTTATTACAAACAAGGGACATTCACTGCGATTTTTAGGAGTTAATTTTGAAAAGATTGTAATCTATTCCTTTTTGGTAAAGTATGCCGCTTCCCAGACTTCACAGCCATACATCAGCAGTGGCCTGAGAATTGTTTTAAATATAAGATTAGCTGTTTCTGATTTTAATTTATATTTTCGATTTAGGATAGGATATATCAGCATTGTTTTTGTTACTAACTTCTCTTTTTCCACTTGTTTCTAACCTGGCTTCTCCCTCATTACCTAATAATCCTCCTAGGCGTCTGAAAAGAA
>NW_027109437.1:648287-649837 GCF_000696795.3 Halyomorpha halys
GAATGAATTGAAACATTTGTATTTGGTGTATAGACCGAAATTTTTTGTAAAAAGAAACTGTGGAGAGAAAAAAATTGTTTATTATATCTCTTTATATCTTATTATATCATGTATGTGTAATTTATATATGTCCGATTACGGATTGATAAGTATGCGTGTGAGATACTTTCTCCCCCTCTAACAATTACATCAAATTAGAGAGAGAGTGAAAACTTGCTTATAAGCAAGAATGCGAAAATGTTTTTGTTATAAAATCATGAATGCGAAATTGGTTAAATGACGGATCCGTGTTGGATGGCAGATGTATGTATGTGTTTACACGGTTTAGCTTTTTAGCGGACAATTTTTGTTTTAAAATTATATCTCTCGTTCCCTGTGTTTCGTAATAATTGATAGATTGATACCTAAAGTACACCTTAGTTTAAACATGGCATTTTAAGAGCTTCTAAAAAGATTGAAACTAATATTTCTTGAATAATTCACCTTCTGTAGACAACCCTGAAATTAAATCCCATGACTGTATCACTAATATAAATAATATAAAAATATGTTGCTGTAAAACACTAAATCTTGCATCCTCTTCCATTCCTGACAATCCTCCGAGGCGCCTGAAAAGAAGATGGCCACGAGACCAGCTAATGTAAAATGTCATTAGACTGCTACCAATGGGTAGTTTCTCTACACGCCTGTAACACCCCAATTTAACATAGATCAGATTTACTAAATTTATTATAATGTACAGTTGTAAATAGCAATAAATGAATATTAAAAAAAAACACTAAATGTAGAAAAATATAAATATCTAGGTGATACTGTGGATAATACACACACATAGTAAATGTTCTAATGAGATTAAGAGTATGCTCATATAAAATTGATAACCTCCAATTTAAACTTAACAGAGAAGCTTTAATAATAGCGTACAAATCATTACTTAAATCGATATATCGATATGGGATCGAATGTTATGCTGTCAGTGCTGATAGTTGTTAATCAAAACTTTCAAATTTACAAAATCGAACATAAAGAACAATAACGCACCGAAATAATAAAACAGAAAATTTTAAAATCGTTGGTACTTTACCACGTAAACTATTTCATATTTATAGAATTATCTTCGAATTTATAGATAACAAATTATTTAAAAAAGAAATAATATACCTAAAGAATGTCAGAAACAAATTAAATATATCGAACCACTCTATAACAATAAATTTGGTAAGCATATTTCAAACCATATGGTATCATATCTTTTCAATCACTTACCAGAAGAACTAATAAATAAATCAACCACAAAGATAAAAAAAAAAAAAATATTTCACTGGGTACTTTCGTACTTCTTTGATTCCCAATAATTGATTTTGATTCACCAAATGACCATATCTCCCTGTATTTTTTCTTAACTCCACATAATTTATTCATTATATTACAATCTGTATTAGTATGAGTAATATATAATATCTGTATATGTGTGCTTAGTAATAGATATTATTGGATCCTTATTTTTATCTTATTATATAATATATATATATCATCTTGTTTTATTCTCA
>NW_027109437.1:650826-652280 GCF_000696795.3 Halyomorpha halys
TTATATGTTATTTTTATTTTTTACATTATTTTAATTTCAGTAGTTGTACATTAAAATATTAATTGTATCACTTTAGACCAACTGATATAGCTCTTATTTAGCTTAAAATTGTAGAGCCACCAAAACGTCCTAATAGTCTAAACTGTAATATTTACATTTTACTTATGTCTATCATTTTATGTGTTGTTTTGGCGCCGACCAATAGATGTCATCTGGTCGGACCGTATGGGATGTAATTTTTTAAATGAATAAAAAAAAATAATTAAAAAATTTTAGCAGAAAGAAAAAAAAATACAAGGAGACAGAAATAACCGATGAATTTAAAGATTAGCTAAAATACAAAAATTATTTTTTATAATTACTACGGGAGGGGAGAGTGGGGTGGTACCTAATGTCCGCCTAATGGCATACCATATTGGTATATCCACATTTTACAAATTATGCAACTGTTAATTTAATTGAACTAGTCGTTACTTAAATTGAATAACTGTAATTTACACGTATTATTTAGTTGAGATTGTATTTTTTTTTTCAATATAGTATTTTAATTCTTTATTCTAGGATTTTAATTTTTATTCTACCTATGATTTAAAATAAAATGTCATACGAGGATCCCTAAAAATCCTTCTCTCTGTTATATAAAAATGTTTTTAGTTATAACCGTGTGATATCTTTTTAGCCATCTACAGTAGTCCAATGAATGCAGGCAGCTCTACGGCAGACGGAGAGGCTTCTACAGAAATAACCAAGAAACTGGAAGAGCTGAATATTACAGTTATTTTTTTTAAATTTAATATATGTATGGAAATTTACAATTATATTCAGTAAATTTGGATTGATACATGCGTGTAGAGAACTACCCACAGATAGCACTCTAATGACGCCTTACATTAGCAGGTCTCGTGGCCATCTTCTGTTCAGGCACCACAGAGATTGGTCAGGAATGGAAGAGGATGCAAGTTTAGAAACTAGTGGGTTTGAGTGGTTGGGAGGTTTAAAATTGAAGGAATGATATCTGGTTCGGGCTAGATCAGTTAGATATGGAATATACAGTTAACCCAAAAGAAATCGATTGTGTTATATTCATCTTCCAGAAGAACATTCCAGAATGTCCTTTCCCTAAAGTCTACAGGGTAGCAGGTTACAAGAATAGACCAGCAGGCAGCATATTATATCTAGGTCACCCTTGACCCTAGCTCGTCACTATAATAAGAAGATCAAGCAGATCAGGACCAAGTCTTACAGGCTTAATTATCTACTAACGTCTCCTAATCTATCTCTCCGCCTTAAATTAATGATTTACAAGAGGGTACTCAGCGCAGCCCTACTCTACGGAGCACCTATGCTGACCAACATAGCACCTTCAACGATCAAGAGGCTCCAAAAGTTTCAGAGTGGTATACTGAGACTATTCGGACTACCTTCTGTGACAGAATTCTTGTATAATATAATAA
>NW_027109437.1:653360-658332 GCF_000696795.3 Halyomorpha halys
AAAGTTCAAGTCCGTAGGTCCAGATAGGTCGGACCAATAAAAAAGAGGTAACCCTCAACCCATTTTTTCTATCATGACATCAACCCCAGGCATCAATGAGGCTTGGAGGAAAACATAAATAAATATAACGTATAATATTTTATTTTTCTGTCTCAGTGAATTGAAAACTTGAATCCTGAACAGTTTTAAAAACATCGAACTAGAAGGCGAATTGAAAACATAAAGCCTGAAAATAGGAAGCACAATATATTTATGTTTATTAATATATTGCGATTGTATTGAAAAAAATATATACAATCTACAGAATACATGTAAATTACAGTTATACAATTTTACCAACGAGAAGTACAATTAAATGAACAGTTATATAATTTATAAAATGAGGGTTGGTGTATAATAGAGAGAAAAGTTGCGCAATACGAAACTATCTTTCATATAATTATTTTAAAGCATATTTTTTTTTCTAGATTTCTCGCTTTTTATTCGCTTATAATTCCAATGGGAACACTTTGTCTTCCATATTTATATGTTTTTGTTTGTTTTTTTAAATTTCAGTTACGCTAACAAGGACTGAGGAAACATTGAAAAAAGAGCGGACAGTATAAAAAAAAAAAAGAAATAAAAGATGAAGAGGTATTCATTGAAATGAGAAATAAAGACGAGTATAATGGGGAGTGCTCTCAAATATAAGGTACAAGTACTTTACACTTCACACTTCACGCTCCTACAGTCAACTCTAGTACTTAATTAAGTCGATGTACTTGGGTACTTGTGTACTGTACTCGACTCAACGGTAAGTCCTTAGAATCTTTTATATTCACCAGTTGATAGCGAGCAATTTCAAAATATTGGTAAATCATTTTTTTTTTTTTTTTTTTTTTTTTATTGAGTACTTTTTTATTTAAGGGATCTCACCTAATGCAGAATATTTGACCTAAATTTGTTTTCCACTCTTCTCTATTCAAGGCTTGTTCTGCTTCAATACCAGACTTCTTTGCATTTAGCTCTCGGTAATTTTTTTTTCTTCTTTGCATTCCCATTCCATCCAGTTCAAAGTGTAATTTTAATTATTTCAGTGCGCTATTAACAATTTAGATATATTCATTTTCGGACCGCTTGTATTGTTTTCGTGTTGGTTATGTTAGTGAGATATGCATAATAGAAAACTTTTTAAATTAACCATGATTTTTATGATAATGAAACCATCTTATTTTATTACATAATAATTTTTTCAAAAATATATATTGTATTATGGTATAAATTCATATTATCAAAATAAAATAAAATGTATATATCTTTTTTATTTCAAAACTATATTCATTGATAGATTCGATACTTAGGACTCCATCTTGACTAGAGACTTACTTGGAATCCACACACAAGACTGAAACGACAAGAAACTGCTCGTAGATTCCGATTGCTACAACACTTACTTGGCAAACGCTCTAAACTTCCCATTCACTACAAAAAATTAGTATACATTACGATAATCAGACCAATTTGGACATATGGAATTGAGCTCTGGGGCTCCACCAAACCATCAAATTCTTCCCGCATCCAATCGTTACAACCCAAAATCCTACGTAAAATCCTCGATGTTCCTTATTACGTCACAAATAAACTCATTCATAAAGACCTTAACATCCCATTCGTTGCAGATTTGACCCAAAACAGATATGCGTCTTTTCATTCCAATCTTCTTAGCCATCCTAACCCATTAATTCTTAATCTTTCATCCTTAACAATCCCTGATAATCCTCCGAGGCGTCTGAAAATTACACGGGACTTTCTAATTTAAATTTATGTTTGATGTACCACCAATGGGTGGTTCCTTCCCAAGATTTTCAAGTGTATATGAAACATACAACATATTTATTTTGAGTGTTGGCAGATATCTGTACGCCTTATACTTCCTGAGATATATTTTACATATTTACCTATTGTATTATTTTGTACAATAAAATTAAATAAATTAAAAAAAAATATTCATTGGTAGATATTAAAATTGGCCACAACGTTGTTGGGCAGTAGGTAATAGTGATCACTGACCACATATATACTAAAATAAAATAAAATAAGAATAAAAATAAATAAATAAATGAGAAAAAAGTACATGAAAATAAATAAAAACTCTCTCACGTCTCTAATAATGAGGCAGTGGAGGCTGTCACCAGTAATAGAAACCATATTTACCAATCCCCTTTGTTGAGGCCAACACATCGTTTAACGAAATGAAAATCGACTGTATAACATATGTTTTTATTGTTTAAAAAGGCATATATTTTTCTTTTGTTTTTATACTGAAAAATAGACAGACAACTTCTTAACGTCTCACTGCATACACATATCGTCTCCTTTATCTACTCACTACGCACTCGTAGTTACCAGCATTATGGCCATCTTCGCCAGCTAAATCATCTTAGCCACGGCGGGCGGACTTCTTCGACTCATCCTCCAAGAGGACAAGGCGGGCGGACGTACGTCCCTTTTGTCGATCTACTTCCACGAGAACATCCACAACCGGGGCTCCACCAATCACCGGTGATATAAGACTTTTTTTTCTCTTTTTTCAATTAATTTAGTTTTGTAATAGTGTTAAGCTTTCTTTTTTTTTCTCTAGTTTGTATATTTTGTGTTCCTTCTTATTATATTTACTTACTTAAAAATACAAAAATAACAAATATAGGCTATTCTTTTTCGTAACATTTTGGTCCCGTCCGGGCCGGATATTTTTCTTAATTATTTTTTTTTCCTCCGGTTGTCGAATTTTGTTATTGTACATTTTATTTCATATTTTTTTAAAGTTATTTTTTATAGAAAAAAATATTTTGTAAGGTACTCCATTCCGCCATTAATTAATTTCGTTTTTCTCGTCCTCTCTCTTCACTTATTTTCTTTCAGTTTCTTTTTTCATTCATATCATTCACCTCTAAAATAAAAATGGACATACCAGGGGATATCAAAATTCAATTTGAAAAACTTGAAGAGAAATTAAATATCTATTTATGCCAGATTAAAACATGTACTTCTAAAGGGGGAGGTATTGCAAAAGACTCTGACGTACGTCCCTTTTGTCGATCTACTTCCACGAGAACATCCACAACCGGGGCCCCACCAATCACCAGTGATATAAGATTTTTTCTCTTTCTTTTGATAAATAAATTTTATTTTGTAATAGTGTTAAGCTTTCTTTTTTTTTCTCTAGTTTGTATATTTTGTGTTCCTTCTTATTATGTTTACTTACTTAAAAATAGAAAAATAACAAAATTCCACTATTTTTTTCTTTTCACAGTTGGTCTAGTAAAGGTTCCTTTTGACTCCCTACCCGCCGTAACACCCTTAGTGGACATTAAAAACGATTTATACTTCGTAAAGCTGCACATAGGACATGCATAATAGATCTTCATTTGATTCTTAATGATTTAGTATAAAATTGTCAATGATTTTTCTGATTACGAAACTATCTTATTTTATTATATTTTTTGTAATAATATGTAGTTTATTATGGCATAACTGTGATATATATTAACCACCACATCTGCTGTGAAACCTGACTCCGGGGAAGGACAATGGACTGAAAAGAGAATCGACACCTGTAAACACAGAGACACCTTTCCCAGAGGTATAATAGATACAAGATGTCCAAGGGTCCATTAGCCAAGGTGTCGGCAGACAAGTCAATTATAGTTTATACTAATAGTATAATAGTAATAGTATAGTAGCAATGAGGAATAAGATTCCAAAAAGGTGACGCTTCTACGAAAAAATCAGGGAAAGAGGGACTTGATAACGTAAAAGTGGCAAAAGAGGATGGACCGAGAAGGGAAGATAAAATTTCAACCATATAAACAACTTACACTGTATTTTGTTTCATTCGTATTTATTTTAATAACTTTAATTAAAACTATGTATAATGTAGTCAAAATTGATGAGTCAGCCAAGTATAGTTTGGTGAAATACAAAATAATGGCTATTTGAATTCATTCGGAGCTCTATATCTTTATAACTACGTACAACACTAGAAAGCCTCATAGAACATTATAGTAATTTTTTTAAAGTATGATTCATAGTAGAGCCGTTTACGATGAGTAGTTCCCGACATACAGTTATTTTAAAAGCAACATTTCATAAATACGTACTGAAAAATACGTAGTTAGTGACTTTTTTGTGAGAAATCTATATCTCAGGATCCATTAGGAGTACAGATATCTATTAGCACTCAATTTTTTTTTTAAATATTTATTTATTGCTATTTACAACTGTACATTATAATACATTTAGTAAATCTGATCTAAATTAAATTGGAGTGTTACAGGCGTGTAGAGAAACTACCCATTGGTAGCATTCTAACAGCACTCAAATTAAAGATAGTTTATGACGTTTATCTACATAGAAGTAGTAGTTTTCATAATATCTACTAAAATTCGTCGTTGTGATAAATTTAATAGTTTTCGGAACTTAACTAACAGGACTAAATCATTTTGATAAAATAGAAGGAAGATGGTCCGAGTGCGGTTAAATAAAAACTCGAATAGTGATTATACTGTTTATAAAGGGCCAACGTTTCGGCCCACCTTGCATAGCTTCATCAGGGCTAAAAACAAGATACAAACATCTAAATGATGTAAACATGAATAAAAAATTAAATAAGATTAATAAAACGTTTTTAGAAAATTAATGGAAACGGCAATAACAACAGATAAAAAGAGAAGAAATATAAAATACAGGACACACTAAAAGATAGAAAAATGGGAATAAGAGTTTTTTTTTAAATATTTATTTTTTGCTATTTATAATTGTACATTATAATACATTTAGTAAATCTGATCTAAGGTAAATTGGAGTGTTACAGGCGTGTAGAGAAACTATCCATCGGGAGCACTCTAATGACATTTTACATTAGCTGGTCTCGTGGCCATCTTCTTTTCAGGCGCCTCGGAGGATTGTCAGGAATGGAAGAGGATGCAAGATT